>NC_081408.1:126001606-126305356 GCF_030272615.1 Cryptomeria japonica | reverse complement strand
TAACAAAAGCCCTAGGGGGATAGTAAGTTTTACTTAACTTCACCAGGCATTTTTTCTCCTTCTTGGTTTCTGGATATCTGTCAATGTCCTCCTTATTGACTTTTTTATCTCTATAGAAGTTGCATCCTTCCTTTCTAAGGCCCATGGCTTGGGCAATAAGGTCTTCATCAATTTCAACAGTCTGGTCTCCCATTTTCAGCATACCCTTTCTCTAGTTTTTGCAGAAAAAACTGGTAACCATGCCATCCCATCCATGGAGTCTCTCCATGAATTTTGAAAAACCACCCTTCTACAGGATGCTCCAGACCACCTCCTTCTGTTTCCATTCCTTGCAGCTACTTGGTTCGTATCTCTGTCTGGTACCACACATGGTTTCATTATTCAGAGTCAAATTTTGAAACTTGCAGAGAGTTTAAGCCAGAAAGCTTATCAGAACTATCAATTTTACCCAGAAAGCGTGAGAAGTGGTGGAATAATTATTATAATAAATGAGGCTGACATTATTATAATAACTCAAAGTACTCCATTTAGTCATTTTCATTATTACTTTGTCCATCAAAAATCTTTGGAGTGCTTCTATATCGGTCATTAAAAATGATTAGTCTAACATTCTCAAGGAGTCCTTGTTCTCCCATCCACATAATCATTTCTTCTTTATTAACCGCTGCATTGCCAACCCAGTCAGCAGAGCCATTGGCCTCATGGTAGATATGGGATATGCGACTTTTTCAAAAGTACCAATAAGGTCTCTAGCAACTTTAATGATATTGTTGATCGACCATGATGGATTTGAGGTCCGTTTGAGACAATTTATGATCTTATTTGAATCCCCTTCAATCCATATGTAGGGGAAATTCCATTTTTTAGCAAGGAGAATACCTTGAAGAGCTGCGATTGCTTATGCTTTATGGTTTGTTTGGCTCCCTATTGGGACAACAACCATTTCCTTGCAAATACCTTTATCATCTCTGAGAATGGCTCCACAACCCATAGGGCTTGGGTTACCTTTAGCAGCACCATCAAAGTTGACTTTGAACTAGCCATGAGGGGGGGTTTGCACCTAGCTTCAAGTCTTTTATTTTGATTAGGGTCAGAACTACCAGCAATCTTAAAATTCTAGGAGCTTAAAATGTTGGAATCTAGGGTGCTGGTCAAGAAGCAAGGACCCTCAATGATCCCAATATTCTCCATAATTGCCCATTGAATTTTTTGGAACACAATATCCTGATTGAGGGATAAATCCCTAAAGATACGTTTATTTCTTTCTTTCCATAATCCCCACAGGATGTGAGGAAGAGATAGTTGCCATAGAGATCTCAAAAAGGAGTTAGTCTAATGCAAATTCCAAGAGGAGAATAGTTCACTGATAGAGTCTTAGGAAACACCTAATCAATTGTAAAAATTTTAAGAAACCTTTCCCAAACAGAGGTAGAATAGGAACAGTGGATGGCCAGGTGGTCCACAGACTCTTCTTCTTGAAGACACAAAGCATGCCTATTAGGGAAGGCAAAACCTCTGCCCTTGAGGCTGTCTAGGGTCAAGATCTTATTTTGAAGGATGGTCCAATAGAAAAAAATGATTTTTGGGGTCAAACCCTTAACCCAAGCTTTAGACCAGAAAGGATTAACAGGAGGGGTGGGGGAAAGGACACCATACATTGAGGAAACAGTTATAATACCTTTGGGTTCATGTTTCCAAATAAGGGAGTCTTCCTCTTTATTCAACTAGACCGAAGACAGATAGATCTTGAGCTTAGTAAGGCTAGGGTGGATACTTTCAATGTCTTTCCATTTATTGCCAAACCAATACTCTGCAACTAAAGAACCAAAAATTCTAATACATGAGGGAGCATGAGGGGCCCATTCATTGATTTCAGTCAAGGGTTTATCAAAAAGCTAGGGGTCCTCCCAGAATTTAACTTTCCTACCATTTCCTACTCTCCAAATCACTCCTTTAGCAATGCTTTCTTTGCACTTAGAGGCTTGATTCCATATATGGGATCCATTAATACTAATTTCTGAATTAATAAAAGAAGAAAGAGAGCAGGACAGAAGAGAGTACTTCGCCAAATTTTACACCATCCAGTGTCTGAATGGAACATTCTCTAGACTTATTTGGATAGGAGAGATTCATTTAAGGTTCAGATTCTTCTTAGGACCAAACCTCCTTTACTTTTCGGTCTACAAACCTGTTCCCAAGCCACCAGAGACATTCTTTTCTTGTCCTCAACCCTAGACCATAGGAATTTTCTTTGAATTTTCTCAATTGTGTCAACATACTTAACTGGAATTCTGAAAAGACTTAGGGCATAAATCAGTATACTTTGAAGAGAAGCTTTTAGAAGTTGGAGCTTTCCAGCCTAACTTAAAAGGGCTCCTTTCCAACTAGCTAGTTTTTTATGAAATTTATCCACTAGAGAGCTCCAAAAAGGATCAAGAGGTGCAATGCCCATGGGAAGACCAAGATAGGTCATTGGAAGATCAACAATCCTACAATATAGGATTCTATTGATTCTCTATTGTCTTCTCTCAGGAGCATTGATGAAAAAACTTCACTTTTGACCTAATTAATAAGCTGACCGGAAGCTGAGGCAAACTTACAAAGAGTACTCTTCAGGATTTTTGCTTCAGAGATACTAGATTCCCCCATGATAATAGTATTATCTACAAACTACTGGTGGGAGAAAATAAGGTCAGCAGAAGAAGGTTGGAGTCCCTTAAAGGAGCCTTGCATAACCATATTTTCCATTGACCTTCCAAAACATTCTACCATAATGATGAAGAGGATGGGGGAAATGGGATCCCCTTGCCTTATTCCTCTAGAAGCTTGGAAAAAGGGGGAAGGGGAGCCATTGACAAGAACAACAAAAGAGGCAGAGGTGATAAGCTAGCTGAAGAGGTCGATTACTCTAGTGGAGAAACCATAAGCCATAAGAACCTTCACAAGAAAAGGCTAGTCAACCTTGTCATAGGCCTTGGAGAGATCAAGCTTGAGGATGAGACCCCGCTTCTTAGCTCTAACAAGAGAATGAATGTTCTCATGGACAATTATAATCAAATCAAGAATTTGTCTTCCAGGAACAAAACCATTTTGCTGGTGATTAATCAAAGCAGGAAGGATAGACAAAATTCTAGTAGTAAGAACCTTGGAGATAATCTTATAAAAAGAATTGCAAAGACTGATAGGTCTAAACTTGTCCATAGAGTCAGCACCTTGGGTTTTGGGGATGAGAGAAATGAAAGTACCATTGATTTCTTTCAATAGTTTTCTAGCCCCCCAAAATTCCTTGACCCCATTGGAGACATCTTTCCCGACAATGTCCCAGAATTCTTGGAAAAAGAACATGGGGAAACCATCTGGGTTAGGCACTTTGTTACCATCAAAAGAAAAAAAAGCATTTTTGATTTCCAAAATCGAAGGAATGGAAGAGAGGGATATGTTCATTTGATCATCAATGAGACAGGGGATGTTATGAAGGAAAGAAGTTTGAGCTTAAGCATCCAAGCTATGATCCCTCTTAAGTAGATCCAAGAAATACCTTTTAGATTCGATCCTTATTTCTTCCTCCTTGACCAACTCCCCATTATCCACAATTAGTTTGGTTATCCTATTAGCTACTTTATGCTTGATCGTCGACATATGAAAGAATCTTGTATTCCTATCTCCTTCCTTAAGCCAAATGCATCTTTATCCCTACTTCCAGAAGGTTTCCTCTTTAGCAATGATATCATGGTATTTTTTAAGAGTCTCATTTTCATCAGAAATGGACACAGTACTGAAACCATCCTTTTGAATTTGGGCCTGTATTTTTTTAAGGTCTTCCTGGATTTTACCTTTAGCCTCAAAGATATTCCCAAAGCTAGATTTATTCCAAAGTCTTATGTTATCCTTAACACTTTTAAGCTTCTTAACAACTCTATACATAGTAGTTCCCTCAACTTGGATACTCCACCATTTCTGAATATTACTTTTGATATCTGGGTGAAGGGTCCACATTTTTTCAAATCTAAAGGGGAAGTGTCTCCTTCTATTAATTGAGTCACCAATGAAGGTAATAGGAAAGTGATTTGACCCAACCCAAATGTGGGCCGTCAGAGAATAGAAATAATGACTGTACCAGTCATCGGAGATGAGAGTTTTGTCAAGACGAACTTGAATAAGATCTTTACCAGTTCTCCTGTTAGTCCAGGTGTAATTGCATCCCTATATTTCCACACCATTGAGAGCTTGTGTATTAATAAAGTTCATTAGGGCCAACCTACTTTCTAGCTGAGAGGGGCTTCCTCCAAATTTTTCCTCCTCTCTCAAAGGGGTATTGAAGTCTCCCATGACCAACCAACTAAGATTTCTAAAGTTGTCCCTTTCTTCTATAAGTTTTTTCCAAAAGGAATTTCTAGCCTTCAAAGTATTGGGAGCATAAATGTTAGTGAGGACCCATGAAGCACCATCTTTTAAATGCTTGAATTTAATACAAGAGAAATTATTTTCTTGAATAAGAACATGGCCTTTGATAGTATCAAGGTTCCAGATGGTAGCTATGCCTCCTCAAGCACCTTCCAAACTACCACCATTAACATTACCATTTTTTAAAAATTTCAAAGTTTCAACTTTTTCTCTACTCATTTTGGTTTCTTGAATTAGAAAAACATCAAGTTTAGTATCCCTTATCATATTCCTAATGATATCATGTTTATGAGGATTATTTTGTCCCCTAATATTCCAAGAGATAATCTTCATAGTTACTTACCGATTCCTAATTCCTTAAGAGTCTTCTGGGTCCCATCTGCAATGTTCTTATTGGCCTCCTTGTCTCTAACTTTATGGTTAGAGGGTCGACCTAGGGAAGAGAAGGTATACCCAACATCAACTTGAGCTATTCTACTGGATTTCCTTAGTTGAGAAGCCGAGGGAGTGGTTCTTTTCTTGTTCCTATATTTTGGTATTTTCCACTCAACATCTTTCTCAAGAGATGCTTCCAAGTTACTGAGAATTTTGGAAATTTCATCTTTATTAACCCAATTAGGGATTCTAGAAACATTTAAATAACTGTTTGTTGTTTTTGAGTTCTGGTCTGAATCCAAAAGGTTCATACCCAGTATTGCACATTTTTGGGCTTCTTGCATTTTAGAACTTGTCATGAGTAGTGAAGAGTCAGTCTTTTCTTCTTGGGAGCCAGGGATCTCCCCTTCCTTAGGTTGGTCCTCTTTCTCTTGCAATTCCTTACCTACATAAGTGTCAGCTACCACTTTAGCTATGTCATTTGAAGATTCAGTTTGTTCTTTCAGTTCCTCTATTCTAGTCTACGCTGTAATAGAGGTGTTGACTTTGGTTGATTCATTTCTCAATACTTCCTGGGTTGAGGGGCTAGAGACAGAAGTTGAGGACACTTCCTTATTTTCCCCCAATGGTTCAAAGCGATTATAGTCAGCTTCCTTATTCTTTGAGTTTTTAACTTGCCATACCATTTTTTTTGGAGCCTTTTTACTTTCAATCTGGGGTTTAGTTTGCTTGAGCTCTACTTTCAGCTTGATTGGACATGATTTTGCCTAGTGACCTACTTTTTTACAATGGAAGCAGGCAAAGGGGATAGATTCATATTCAATTTGTTGTTTCCATGTTCCTAGCTTTGACACTAGATCTATCTATTCTGGCATGTCTACGTCATGGGCTATCCCTACACAAAACCTAGCATGAGTGAGTCTCAGTTTTGAAGTTATGACTGGTTCTATAGAAAGGAGTTCACCAAAGGAGCTTGAAATTCCTAAGAAGATGCTTTATGCCCAATATTCAAGAGGAAAACCTGGTAACTTTACCCAAATTAGGACTTGTGCCAAGAGAGAGTCGTTCATGTTCAGATTCGGATGCCATTTCCAAAGAACCAAAGCTGTCTTTCCTACCATCTAGGGACTTCCACATAGTATCCTTAATTTATCTTCTTCACATGAAAAAGTAAAAGACATGAGGCCTTTAGGTAAACCCAAGATTTCAATATTACCCTTCAGAGCCCATTTTCATTTGACATAAGCCCTAACAACTTTGATATTTGGACGTGAACCCATAAATTTGCCTACCAGGGAGTTCGACATATTGTTTATATTATGATCTAGAACCAGATCAGGAATAGAGATAGTGAAATTTCCACTGGAAGGATCATAAATATTCTTGATAGGAGGTAAAGAGGATTTACCAGATGGTTTAGTTCCAAAAAGAGAAGACCATTTTTTTGTTACTTTTTCGCTCTCCAAGGTCTCTTCACATGGGCTAGGCCCCCCGCTGGACCCCTCCCCCAAAAGCTTGGAGGAACCCTCTTTCTTCTCTGGTAGAGTACCACTAATCTGCGAGATGTCAATAGCCTCTAGAATGTCTGGAGGCTTGTCCTTCTCTCCCTTGGGGCCAGCTCCTTCGTTCTGGCCGCTCCCACCATTAGAACCAGAGTTCCCGCCTTGTAGAGAATTTGAATTTTGAATTCTCCCTTTGCCGCTCCCTACTCCTCCAAGCTCCTCCATGTTTTTTTATAGGGATGTCATTCCAGTTTGCATGTGTGTTAAATTGTATTTATTAATTTATCTAATCCAACAAGAGACAATTTACATGTGTAATTAAGTAATGTATTTTATTGTGTCACTTGACACATGTGCTGAATAGTGTTTTGATTATGACATGTCTCTTGGAGGGAAATTGTTTCAAACAAAGCCTTTTTCAAATATTTAAGTGTGGTCCCAAATTTGCCTTGGGTAGAGAGTCTGGAGTGGTCAACTCAGGTTTGACCCGTAGGTTAACTTCAGGTAGGTTTCTAAGGGGGCAAATGGACTCCTAGGGTTAGTTTAGGGGCTTTTCCAAGGGTCCATATGGTATACCTATGGATTAGGGACATTTTTAAGCATGTAACCACTCCCATGTGACTGATTTGACACCTCAAAAATTGGTTTTCCCAAGATGAGCGAAAATCAAACTTGGAAGACTTCTCCTAGGTTAGCTAACCTTCCCTTCTTGTGTTAGTTTCCTCTTCCCCATTCTCTCTTCCCCTCTTTCAAGATTTCCAAGAGGTTGGGAAGACCAACCAATGTGAACTCTGACTCTATCCAAGAGGTTGGAAAGAGTGAGAGAAGCCTTCTTAGGCAAGGGTTTGAGACTTAGGATGGTAATCACCCACTCTCCATCTTGGGAGACTTAGAATCTTCAAGTTTTGAAAAAGTTTAGTATAGGATTTTTGGTTAAGGCTTGAGAAGAAAGAAGTATGGATTTGGGCAGCTCTACTCCAAACTATCTCTTGCATCCCTTTGGTAGATACAAGGTGGGTTTAATCTCTATCTATATATGTTGTAAAAAAATTTTGAAAGATTGTATGTATTTCATTGTTTTCTCCCATTGTGGTTTTATTTGTGAAGAAAGATGTGTGATCTTTCCTTTGTTTTTGGTTGAGCATTTTATTTATGTTTTGGGAGTATTCAAGGCCAAACTCACCCTTGGGAGGGTAGAGTGGCCTTGGGGTGAAGGGTTGTTTGATAGCCTTAGAGTGAGAGGCTCTCTTTGGAAGAGAGTGATCTCAAGGGATTTTTGTGACCCTTGTTGCATAGTTATTGTTTATGTTACTACTTATCAAATTGCCATTAGTTTTATATCCAAATTCATACTATATATTCTAGTCAGTTAGTATTACCAAATCATGCAGTCGGTACACACAGAGAAGTCGGTATGAACAGTCTAGTCGATTATAGAAGAAAGCAGTCACAGAACACAGTATTCACCAAGCTATTTATCGAGCATTGTTTCATGGCTACTGAGTAGTAAAGTTAACTCACCGAGTTGATTTTCACCGAGTGAAACTTTTTACCAGATACATTGAACCTGGACATGCACATAAAAACGTGTTACAAGATTGAGGCACATCTAACCATTTTTACATTGGAAATTGCATTAGGAGATTATGTATGATTACAAGGTCAATCTAACCAGTGAAATATTTTGTTTAGTTATTCAATCAAAGAATCTTTTTGTAAGATTGAAGCAATGAATTAGATCACCGCTGTAAGAGATCTATTTATACAGCATGATTTTAGGGTTAGAAATAAGAGATGTGAGATATATGTGTGTATGCATGAAAGAAGACTATTACAAAGACACAGAGAGGTCACTGAGAAGGTTATCAGTGAACAGTCAAAGAACAGAGTAAATAGAAGGGTTTACCGAGTTACAATATGGGTTACCGAGGTATGCTACAAGCTAGGTAATCTTATTCTAAGCACATAGAATCTGCTATAGCATTTTAGATGTAAAGTTGTAGATATTTGTAAAGTCTTATTGTAATATTTTGAAGTTGTAAGAGAAACCTGTAATAGGGTAAAAGACTCTAACCAAGTCTATAAATTGTAATTCCTTTAACCAGGTGCAACATTTATATAGTGTTGTAAAATCCTTTAGTAAGGTAGATCTAATAGATCTTGATACTCCTAGCAGGGTAAGCTATTAGAAATAGCTAAATGTATCTCTAACCGAGCAATCTTTATTATTGCAGTAGTGAAGTTGTGGGTGCCATCCCCACCATAGTTTTTCTCTCTAACCAAGAGTTTCTGTGTGACCAAAATATATGTGTTATGAAGTGAATCATGTATGATTGTTATCTGTTTGTTTTAACTTTATTTTATGTTACTGCACTATTCTGTTTATGCATAATAGTAAGGTTATTATCAAAGAAAAGTTTTGGAGTACTGATTCACCCCTCCCCTCTCAGTACATTAGCTTTCCATATTGGGCCTAACAATTGGTATCAGAACTTGAATCTTGGAAAAGGGTTTAACTACCTAAAGAGAAAGATCTTATCAATGGAAGGCTACAAACAATCTCACAGGATTGTGTATCTACAAGAAGCACTGGATAATGCAAATCAAGTGATTGTAGACATGCAGAGGCAAATGCAAAAATATCTGAAAGTAAGGAGAAGATTATCTGATGACTTGCAGGATTCTCAAGAGCTAGTGGAACAAATCGAGACATCATCTAAGAATAGTATATCTGAAGAGACTGAAGAAATCATTGGAATGTTGAAAGAAAAGAATAAAGCATTGGTTGATCAACTAAAAGAAATGAAAAGAGAACATGAACATTTCAGTACACAGATGACTAAAAATCTAGATGCATTAAGGATAGCTGAGTATAAAGTAAGAGATCTACAAAGGGAGAAACAACAACTTGAAGCTCTAGTATCTGATAAGGATGATGAAATCATAAGGTTAACTAGTATTCAACAAAATATGATAGATCAATTAGGTTATGCACATCATGAAGCAATTCTAAAGAATGATGAAAATCAATCATTGAAACTTGAAGTATCAAGGTTGACTGGTGAACTTGAAACAGAGAAGAAATCCAAAGAAACATTGGAGTAAAATTATGAAGCATCAAATATGTTGGATGAGAAACTGAATGCAAGAAGACCCTACAAATATGGAGGACTGGGTTACAAAGGAAAAGACTCAACCGAGAAAGTAATTCATACTACCGAGAGAGGAGAATCATCAAAACAAGCTGGAAAAAGGAATAACATCAAAAGGAAAAAGCCTATTTGCTACTACTGTGGAAATCAAGGTCATACTGCCAACATATGACAAATCAGAAAAGGTAAGCAACCGAATATCACTAAATCCAATGGATATTGTTACAATTGCAATAAATATGGTCACACATCTAATCAATGTAGGACAAAGTCTGTTAACAACTATCAGAAGGCAAAATTCAAAGGATTTTGTAGAAATTGCAATAGATATGGACATAGTACTGAGAAGTGCTAGTTTAAGCAAAAGAACTACATGAAGTATCCACACCAAGCAAACACTCAAGGCTACTGGACTCACATAGATCCTTACCGACAATATGGAGAAGTACCATGGGATTACAATACAAGGATATGGTGTGAATGTTGTGGAAGATATGGACATATTAGTGCCAACTATTTTATAAGGTTTGGAATGAATAACCAAAGATCATGGAGAAATCCTGGTATGGCATGTTTTCATTGTCACAAAGCTGGACATTTAGCTGGAGATTGCAGAGATCAACCTAGAAGAGACACTGAAGAGATAAAAGGAAAATTCAAGATGATTGGAAAAAGAAGGAAATTTTGTCAGATGAAGAAAGCACCTTACCTACCGAGTTAGGTGCACCTATTCCAAATTAGTAAGGAAAAGGTATGAAGGGACTGCATTCTAACTAAAGGTTAAATCATAACAGTTCCTATTCTATTATGTACAAAATTCAAAATCTGCATAGTTAAGATGCAATTAGTCAGTTTATATACTATATAGGAAACTTTTCAAGTCAGTGTATACAGGAAACCTATCAAGTCGGTTAAAAAAGAAAAGTTGGTTACTCGGTTAAAACAGAAAAAGGAGTAAATCGGTAAAAGGTGAACCGAGTGCATTTAATGTCTTGACCTAACTTGCATGGAGCCCGATGAGGTATTTTTGAGTATTTAAAAGTGTTTTCACGGTCATTTTCATTCACCAAGTTTTCGAGAAGCAAAGCAAAGCAAATCAAAGCGATCAAACTTCATTCAGAGCAAATTTCAAGGTATTTACATCAATCTATTCACACTGTTTAGCTGGTTTCTGATCTAGTCAAATTGCTATTGTCTACCGAGTGTGAAGCGTCAGTTGTTTGTAAACCCTAAGGATAATTTATCAAATCTTACCTGAAACCTACCATGGCACCCAAGATCTAAGATCTCGTAGTTGTCCAAAATGTGGAGCAGCCCTTGCTGAAATATTCTTTAACTCCCAAACTTGCCTCAGAACCGGACAACAAAACTACATTTTCGTTCATCCCAGATCGAGTCTTGTTAGTAGAAGATGTCAGATTCTTCACCAAATGTCATGTTGAGGAACTTGGTCATGTCGAGATTAGTGACACATATGATGAACTTTGCACTGATGGCAAACTAGATAGCAAATTTGAGCATATTAAAATCAAGGGATTAACTGAAGCCCTAGTCTATCCCTATATGTTCAAACCCCAGTGGGTTAAGTTTTTCTTGAGTAGAGCACATGATGATTTCATGTGGCTACAAGAGCACCCGTTCAAGATCACTAAGGAAGTCATTCACCTGATCACCGGGTATCCCATCTATGATCATACATGTGCACAAAAAATGATATCACAAAAGGAGCTAATCAGTCTAACTGGAGTAGAATCTGATTACCAAGGACTGAAATTGAATAATGTCACTGATGCAGAACTCAAGTTTGCAATTAGAGTTATTGGTTACTGTTTTTTCCAATCTGCGAGGGAAAACAGTGTACCATGTGTTGCAGTTGACTTGGCCTACAAAATAGTGAAGGGAATGAAAGTAGACTTGTGTGAAGTACTACTAAAGAACTTGTTTGAGAACCTGAACACAATAAGGAAGCCGAAGAAGAACAACTCGGCAAAGACACTAAAGTTTGGTTCACTACTTGTATGTATGTTTTTCTACTTTGATAAGTTCTTTCCCTTAGTCGGTAAAGTAGTATGGGAGCTACACCAACCCATCACCCATCAGATCAATAACTTCATCAAGAAGTTAGGAGATAACTTTAATGATATCATGGATGATTACTTTAGCAAGTTCCAAGAGAAAATGCACAATAGGTACAGGATTCCACCACAGCTGGTAGAAAAATACAAGGACAATATATGTTTTGAGGTCGACACTGATTATTGCTATGTAAATGTTATTGAATCGAGGACTCAATCATTGTAACCAATGGGTTATGAGATTGATTATGATATAACACAACAACAAATTGATGCCTATTTATCATTGCCAAGGCATGCAACCAAACTAAGGTATGGAACCTATGAAGAGGTGAAGGAGAAAGTAAAAATGAGCATTGTAGTACCTAAGGCTACAAGAAAAGCTACAAAGATGATAAAGGTTTTATCTGAGAAATTTGGAGAAGAATCCTCCTCTACACCTGTCAAAGGAAATCTTGCCATTACCGAAGAAGAATCAAAAGCTCAAGAGGCTGCAATAACATTGAGTACAGAGTTGCCTAAGGGTAACGTTCTGAAAAGATAGAAACGAGACATCTCAAAGGCCCTACCGACTCCACCAACAAAGAGACCCAACACCAGAGCATCAACTGCATCACCGAGTAAGAAACAAAAGAGTGTTACTACACCCAAGGTAACCAAGACTTATAAGAAATCTACTCGGAGACTCATTTTGGCAAAAGAGTCTAGTGATACAGAGTCTGATGATGCAAATAAATTTCAGATTGTGAAAAGCAAAAAGGTAAATATTCACAGTATTGAAATTTTTTGTGCCAATCTTAAAGAATATGGTGAATTTGCAGGATTTAGATATGGCAAGTATGAGACTAGGAATAATGATGAGAAGTGACAGATTGAAGAAGCTGTCATCTATACACTTCTGAAGTTTTGGCTAGCACTATTAGAACTAGCAAAGTCACTTCCAAGTGAATTATACTTACATATTGATAATAGATGGAAATATGCAATGGACTCAGAGAGACAAATAAGAGAAAGAAGTATAGTCCATCTATTTCCTAACATGTCCGTAGCTGAAATCAAGGAGAATTTGACCACATACAATTCTAAATTTCTTGTGAAACAAAGAGCCTTAAAATTGATGAATGGGCTATACATTGATGTGGAGAATGAGACAAAAACCAAGTGGCAAGAGATCTTCAAACAAAAGGATGTCGGTGAACAATCTCAAATTGAAATTGTTGATGTCATCAAGCAAGATCCAGATGTCACTGAGCAAGGTCCAGACCCAGTTGACACTATACAAATTGATGAAGATGTAAAGGATGAAGCCGCACTGGAGCAAGAAATGATTGAAGGCACTACCTATGCCAAACTTGTCTCTAGTGAATCTATTTTAGAACAAGTTCAGCCTTATCCACTAGTGAAGCCACCTATCTCAACCGAAGCTCCCAAGGACACCAAGCAAGGCACCAAAGGTACCAAATCTGAAGCAGTAGAAGATACAACCAAAGATCAGATATCTCAAGCATTGTCGAGCACTACAAATGTTACAACTAAGACCCCTAGCACCGAGACACCAAAGGACACTGCAACGGCTACAAGAACTGACCAAAGTGTTGCATCTATTGAGCAACCTACCGAGGGTCAGCAAGCCTCACAAGCACTTGTCTTAGTGCCTCAAACCAAAGGAAAAGAGAAGAAGGTGAGAAAGCATGGTTTCAAATTTGACTTGTCTAAACCAATCATGTTGCCCAATGTAGACATCTCCAAATTGAAAGGGCAAGCACTCACTGAATTCGGTGAACTATGGAAAGCAAAGGCCAAATAGGAGAAGCAACTGGCCATACAGAAAAAGAATAAAGTACTTCAGAAGGTTAGGACACTACTCATAGAAATGCTACCTTTAGAAACAGTGTCAACCGAGGCAGCCATCCATATTCAATTGGATGAACTCCTAAATTAGATTGAAACATCTGGAGTTGATGCATCTAAGTACTTAAGCAAGCTCAAGGATAAAGAGCTAATTGCTAAAATGATAGAGGAAGTATAGAAATCCATTGCTGTTGGCAAGGTAAAACTTGTCAAATTCATTCCTGAGTTGTCCCCTCAACTCAAGCATATTCTTTATTTATTCCAGAAACTATATACATTTTCCTTATTCATTAAAGATGTCAAAAATAAAACTGATGCAATTAAGAAAGAGATCACCGATCTCTCAACTAAGTTGACCACCAAGCTTAATTCAATTCAAAATTTCTATACAAAGCTTCAACAGCTAATGGCTTAACAGTTAGAACTGAGGAATGAAGAGCATAAAATCAAGATGGATATAATGACCCTTCAGACATTATTCCTTCCTCATCTCTCATCAGTACAGGAATAGATCAACTGAGTTACACGCTTATCCACTACACAAGAGGGAAGTACTCTTGATGGCTTAATATCACTCTCAGCTGATATTCAAGCACAAAATTCATTAATGGAATTGTAAAGGATTCACTCTCAGTCACCCTCACCAATGCCTGGATCAAGTATAAGTCTATTTTTTATCAGTTACCACCTCTGGATGGAAATTAAGTTTTTGATGTTTGTCAAAAAGGGGGTGTAATATTATGATACTACATAGAGGAAAGTAATACCCAGCAAAGGTGGAGTAATGCTATATTTGGAGAGTGATATAGTTTTGATAATATAATTTTAAGTATTGTATACAAGGGGAGTATACCGAGCAGAATATACAAAGCATTCAGAGCACACAAGCATAGAACAGAACCGAACATGCAAAATTCAAAGTTATGTATAGAATAATGATAAGGGGAGTATATCTGCATATACTATTTCATTGACTATTATATATTGTCAAGTGTAGTCATTTTGAAAGTATATAGTTTTTGAGTTATGACTTTGAAAGTAGTTTTTGTCAAACATCTCAACTAATGTCAAAAGGGGAGATTGTTACTACTTATCAAATTTGCATTAGTTTTATATCCAAAGTCATACTATATATTCTAGTCGATTAGTATTATCGAATCATGTAGTCGGTACACACAGAGAAGTTGGTATGAACAGTCTAGTCGGTTACAGAAGAAAGTAGTCACAGGACGTAGTATTCACCGAGTTGTTTACCGAGCAGTAAAGTTAACTCACCGAGTTGATATTCACCGAGTGAAATGTTTTACCAGATACATTGAACCTGGACATGCACATGAAAATGTGTTACAAGATCGAGGCACATATAACCGTTTTTACATTGGAAATTGCACTAGGAGATTATGTATGATTACAAGGTCAATCTAACCAATGAAATATTTTGTTTAGTTATTCAATTGAAGAATCTTTTTGTAAGATTGAAGCAATGAATTAGATCACCGCTATAAGATATCTATTTATACAGCATGATTTTAGGGTTAGAAATAAGAGATGTGAGATATATGTGTGTATGCATGAAAGAAGATTGTTACAGAGACACAAAGAGGTCACTGAGAAGGTTATCAGTGAACAGTCAAAGAACAGAGTAAACAAAAGGGTTTACCAAGTTACAATATGGGTTACCGAGGTATGCTACAAGCTAGGTAATCTTATTCTGAGCACATAGAATCTGCTATAGCATTTCAGATGTAAAGTTGTAGATATTTGCAAAGTCTTATTATAATATTTTGAAGTTGTAAGAGAAACCTTTAACAGGGTAAAAGACTCTAACCAAGTCTATAAATTATAAATCCTTTAACCAGGTGCAACATTTATATAGTGTTGTAAAATCCTTTAGTAAGGTAGATCTAACAGATCTTGATACTCCTAACAGGGTAAACTATCAGAAATAGCTAAATGTAGCTCTAACCGAGCAATCTTTATTATTGTAGTAGTGAAGTTGTGGGTGCCATCCCCATTATAGTTTTTCTCTCTAACCAAGAGTTTCTGCGTGACCAAAATATATGTGTTATGGAATGAATCATGTATGATTGTTATCTATTTGTTTTAAATTTATTTTATGTTACTGCACTATTCTGTTTATGCATAACAGTAAGGTTATTATCAAAGAAAAGTTTTGGGAGTACTGATTCACCCCTCCCTTCTCAATAAATTAGCTTTCCATATTGGGCCTAACAGTTTATGCATTTGGGGGTCATAAGGGGAGATTTGATGGCTTGTATCCCTTGGGGGTCATAAGGAATGGTTGGGACAAGTTTGGAACTTGTGATGTGCTCTTGGTTGCCTTGCAATGGCATTGTGTTTATACTATTTGCAGTTTCTCCTCAAGGTACGTATTCCACCTTCACCCATTTAAAAATCGCATATGTGATGATGTTAAGCCTTGGGATGGGAATGTGTTTGTTGTGAGTTTTGTCATGCTTGCTTGTGTATTGCTTGTGTGTTTCCCGTTTAGGTCTTGGTTCTCCAAGCTTGGGGGTGGCTTCTAGTAAGCCTAGGTTGGGAGGTGAGCCTCCATGGTCACAACCTTAAAGCTTTGTATTGCAGGTTTTCTTGGAAAAAGAAAGGAAAGAAAAGGTAGGAGTGATACCTATTATTATTTGTTTTAGTTGCAAAGAAAGAAACGTATATATTTTGAAAAGCCCTCATTTAGTAGAAATGAGAGGCTAAGTTGGGTTATCACCTTTTCTGTAAAAATTACTATGTAGGAAATAAAAGTATTTCTTAAACCATGTTTGATCATGAAATGAAAAGTATTCTACTATTAGATTTGATTTTTGCAAGAAAGAAATAAAATAAATATGGTGTTTGTTTCTATAGTTTTGAGTTAATATTTATTTGTATTTATTTCTTGAAAATAAAAGTTATGTCTACCTTTTTAAGTATATTATAGAATGAATGGAAATAAATGAAATATCAAAGCATGAATGTTAGTAAAAGAAAATAAAACATATGCTTCTTTCTATTATTCCAAAATGCAAAATATTGTAGATAGGTTTTTAAATGTGTATATTATTATTTGCATCATCATGTAGTGTTTGGATTAAAACATTTTAGGCCACTTTAGTTGCTGCTGTAATTTATTTATTTCTACTATTTTTTTCCTTTTAAAATGCAAATAATAAATCTAGATTAATTAATCTAACTCTAAAAGTTAACTATATAATATTTAAAAATAGAAAGAAATACATTTATTTAAATCTATTAGTTTTAAATATCCTGCATTATGTGTTTAGAACACAAAGATTTAAACATGAAAGAGAAAGCTAGATATCCAATATATTTAAAAGTAAACTAGTTAGTTTTAAAATGCCTTGTATATTTAAAAAAAATCTAATGTATGCATGTATTTATTTAAATGATTTATTCTTGAGAAAAGAAATATTTAACTATTTGAAGATGTTTTATTTTATTATTTTAATAGTCATTTAAATATCACTATTTATTTAACATATTTACACACACACACACACACACACACACACACACACACACACATATAGTTATTTATGTTTGCAGGTTTTTGAAAAAAAATAAAAATTGAGGGAACCCCCCCCCCCTCCCCCCGAACCATGGAGCCTAAGCCCTAGGCGGGGAGGGCCTCGGCGGCTGGGCACCGTTTGTGTGCCGAGGCCCATACGGGCGCCACTGTGGGTGGCCCTGCCATCAACTCCACCACCCACTATGTAAAACCCCTACGACCTCTGTGTTAAAATATGCCCCTCTACCATGGTTGCATAACACACACAAAACCCTAACTTGAATTTTGGGTTAGGGTAGAAACAAAGAGTAAGGGAAAATAGGTAAAAGGGTAGGTAGTTTTATAAAGTTTTTATTAGGTTTCATGTGGGTTATTTTATATTAAGTTTAAGTAAATAAAAAGGGACGAAAACCTATTCAAAATTTGAATAGGGTAACCCCATTTTTAATTGCGATTAATATGGTTATAGTTTTATTTAATCATTATTTTTAAATCAATTATTTCTATTACTTCATATATATGTATTTATATATTATTATTATTATTATTATTATTATTATTATTATTATTATTATTATTATATGTGTGTGTGTGTGTGTGTGTGTGTGTGTGTGTGTGTTGGTATTTTGGATATGTTGATATGGTTTTGTCATTGATGTCAACACCTATCATCACTTGTCAACAGTTATCAACACTTGGAGATTTTGGTTACGTTCATCGGCAAGCCAGAAACTTATACACAGTCACCAGTATTTGGTTCACCAGCAAAATATATTATTCATTGGCACTTGGAATGACTTGGAGACTACTTGTTTATGTCAAAGACATTATTCGATCACTTGGTTTTGGCGATTTGGTTATTTTTTTATTGAGGTTTGCATATTTGTTGTTACCGGCAAATAGGTCCAGGATAAGCACCAGCAGGCATATCTATTCCAGATTAGCATGACACGTTATGGAGATGATTTATTATTATTGTAAATGCATTGAGTTGATATCATGCATCAGATATTGATTTATTTGTAATTGATTTTATTGTAATATCTTTTAGTGAGCCGACCTATTCAAATTGGTCTTAGGTTATGGTATAAATGTAAGATCTCATTTGCGAGACAAAATTAGGAATGCGAAAAGGATTGCAATAAGGTATATGAAAAAATAAGCAGAGCTATACATGCAGACATCATTTGAAGGTTGAAGGAAGGTTTTGTGAAAGCAATCAAAACTTAACCGGTACTGAATCCAGCATATGAAGATGCTATTTTGTGTAGTACATTATCATTGGATTTAACTATCCAATTGTAGTCAGTGTGACTCTCATTTTGTGATTGAGCAGTGAGCTCTAGGCAGCTAGCTTTTCTGCATGTGCAGAATCTATATTGTACACACATACTATCTATAGTAGTATCATTTGATCATGGGTAAGGCTTCCCACTATGGTTTTTCCCCTTACACAATATCCACGTACAAATATTTGTGTTATGTGTTGTGGATGTTAATGTCTTTCTATTTCCTACATTAATCCTTACCGATACTACAATTAGTTGTTAAAACTGTCTACGGGCATAAAGTTTGGTTTACTGGTATTAAGCATTAAGTTTTGGTTAAGTTAATTTTGGTTGAATTTATTGGATAACTGATTCACCGCCCCCCCCCTCTCAGTTGTCTCCAGGACCTAACAATTGGTATCAGAGCCTAGTCCTCTTTTTGCAGAAGTTTAACAACTTGAGGACATCCAATGTCTTCTAACTATTTCAGGAAGGACTGTCTGAAACTTGATGGAACTAACTATGGCATATGGAAGATAAGGATGGAGACACACTTGAATTACATTGGAAGGACATATGGGATGTTACAAATAATGGCTATACTGCTCCTACTCAAGGTCAACCTAATCCACATAACTTGTCTAAAGATAAGGAAAATGATTGCAAAGCAAGAGAAGCACTTTTAAGCGCATTATCAAATCAGAAAGTCATGGGATTGTTAGATAGATCTAATGCTAAAGCTATTTGGGACAAACTAGAAACATTGAATGAAGAAGATTACACAGTCAAAATTACAAAACTTGAATGCTTATAGGTCAGGTATGAAAGTCTGAAAATGGAAGAAGATGAAAGAATTTATGCTTTTATGGAAAGAGTAAATAAAATTGTTTTGGGTATACGATGTTGTGGAGAACCATAAGTGAAGATGAAATTGTTTCTAAAGTTTTAAGAGCTTTGCCACTGACATATAAAATGAAAGTTACTACTATAAATGAATTGAGAACAATGCCTAATGCATCAATATCTAGAGACACTTTGGTTAGAAAACTTTCAGCTTTTGAGCTTGAGGAATTTGGTCCTGTTACTACTATCAAGATAGATCTAGCTTTTAAGGCATCATCATCATCTTCTTATAAATCTAATTGGAAATTCTTCTATGCAAGAAAACTTGAAGAAAGCTGGAGAGAAAATGAAGAACTTGAAGAACTTGAAGCACTATTTGCAAGGAAAATGAAGAACTTGAAGCACTATTTGCAAGGAAAATACCTAAAGGTCCAATTGGAAGTAAGTATGAAGGTAAACACCCTTTAAAAGTTTTAACTGGAATAAGATTGGTCATATGGCTTCTAGATGACCTGATAGAAATGCAAGATTAAGAGAAGAAGCTAAAAGAACATATAATCCTAACCCTGACTATCAAAAATACAAGTTTAAGAAGAATAGAGATAAATCTTGTTATTATGCTGATGAAGGAGTTACTGATGATTCTGATGAGTATCCGACAGACAATAGATGGGCTTTTGTTGCTATAACAGAAGACCAACTGACACTTACTATTCAAGCAGTAGAGTACACCCTGGCAGCTAAAATTGAAGACGAGGATGAATGGATCATTGATTCGGGATGTTCACATCATATGACTAGTGATAAGAGTAAATTCTTAACCTTTTAGGAATACAATGGAGGTCTACTAAGATTTGGAGATGATAAAGCTTGTTTGATCAAAGGAAAAGGCACTATATCTTTTGATGGTAAGCACAATACTGATAATGTTTACTATGTTGAAGGTTTGAAGCATAATCTTTTGAGTGTTGGTCAATTAGTTGAGAAAGTATTTCAGTTACAATTCACGAATGACAAATACAAAATCTTAAACATAACTAGTTTAAAAATTGCAACCGGTAATTAGACTAGAAGTAATATCTTTCAATTGAACAACAATGAGAAAGCATGTTTGATTTCACATATTGATGAAAGTTGGTTATGGCATAAGAGACTTTGTCATGTAAATTTTGATTGCATTGTGAAAATCAGTACTACTAAGGCAGTAAGAGATTTACATAAGATTGTTAAACCTCACAATCCGATATGTAAGGAATGTCAATTAGGAAAGCAAGTTAGAACAACTTTCAAGAGTATTCCGAAGAAGTCTAACAATGTTCTTGATTTAATTCATATTGATTTATGTGGTCCAGCAAGAACTAGAAGTATACAAGGAGATAGGTATTTTATGCTAATCATTGATGACTATTCTAGAATGTGTTGGGTTACTTTTCTCAGAGAAAAATCTAAAGCATTTGGGAAATTCAAACTGCTCAAGGTGATGGTATAAAATAAAACCGACAAGAAAATCAAATGTTTGAGATCAGATCAAGGGGGTGAATTCACATCTAAGGAATTTAATACATTATGTGAAGTGAATGGGATCATAAGACAATTATCAGCACCCGGGATACCACAGTAGAATGGAGTTGTGGAAAGGAAAAACAGAACTATCTTGGATGCAGCCAGAAGTATGATATCAAAACAAAATATACCTCATATATACTGGAGAGAAGTGGTCAATACAACAGTATCTAGAGACCGGATACAATTCTATCATAGGATGTTCATTGTATTTGACACAAATAAGACTTGATTTTATGAATGCAATATGTACTGTTTCAAGATTTTAGAGTAATCCTAAAGAAAATCATGAATTAGAAATGAAAAGGATTTTTCGGTACCTACAAGGCACTCCAAATTTTGGTTTATGGTATCCTAGAGATGAAAATTTTGATTTATGTGCATACACATATGCTAATTGGGTAGGAGATGTGGATGACAGAAAAAGCACCACCGACGGAGCATTTTTTTTTGGTAGTAGACTAATTTCATGGCTGAGCAAGAAACAGAGTTGTACAAGTCTATCAATAGTAGAATCAGAATATGTTGCATTAACAACTAATTGTACATAGGTATTATGGATCAAGAAAATGTTGAAGGACATAAAGGTAAAATGCAAGGAACCTATAACTATCTACTATGATAATATGCTAGCAATTGATATATCAAAGAACTCAATATTTCACTACAAGACTAAACATGTTTCTATCAAATTCAATTTTCTATCGAAGAATGTTGAAGCAAAAGAAGTGAAATTGGTTTATGTGAATACTAAAGAGTAGATTGCAGATATTTTTACAAAGCCTTTGCCTAAGGAAACATTTGAGTATCTCAAAGTGCAACTTGGAGTCCTACCCCAATCGGTAGAGACTTAGATAGTTGATGTTTGTCATCAATCGGCAGAATTAATAGAGAAATCTTTTATTCCAACATTGATGAGGAGAGATACTTCTCAGGGGGAGTAATTGGTATATTCAATAAGTTGGTATTATGTATTTGGTTTTGCATTGCTTTGGCATTTGATGTCAAAGGGGGAGAGATTGATATAGATAAACACATTATCTTTTTCGCTTGGGGAGAGATATTATGTATTTTGATTTCTGGTTAATGTTCTCTTTGGGAGACTATTGGTTTTTGGCTTTTGGCATTTTTGTTTTGGCGCTTTGATGGTTTTTCTATCTTGTGTTTCTATCAATGCCAAAGGGGGGGAATTGCTGGTATTTTGGATATGTTGATATGGTTTTGTCATTGATGTCAACACCTGTCATCACTTGTCAACAGTTATCAGCACTTGGAGATTTTGGTTATGTTCACCAGCAAGCTAGAGACTTATACACAGTCATTGGTATTTGGTTCACCTATAGAATATATTGTTCACCGGCACTTGGAATGACTTGGAGACTACTTGGTTATGTCGAAGACATTATTCAATCACTTGGTTTTGGCAATTTGGTTATTTGTTTATTCGGGTCTGCATATTTGTTGTTACAGACAAATAGGTCTAGGATCAGCACCGACAAGCATATCTATTCCAGATCAGCACGACATGTTATGGAGATGATTTATTATTATTGTAAATGCATTGAGCCGACATCATGTATCGGATATTTATTTATTTGTAATTGATTTTATTGTAATATCTTTTAGTGAGCCGACCTATTCAAATTGGTCTTAGGTTATGGTATAAATATAAAATCTCATTTGTGAGACAAAAGAAGGAATGCGAAAAGGATTGCAATAAGGTATATGCGAAAATAAGCAGAGCTATACACACAGACATCATTTGAAGGTTGAAGGAAGGTTTTGTGAAGGCAATCAAAACTTAACCGATATTGAATCTAGCATATGAAGATGCTATTTTGTGTAGTACATTATCATATGATTTAACCATCCAATTGTAGTTAGTGTGACTCTCATTTTGTGATTGAGCAGTGAGCTCTAGGCAGCTGGCCTTTCTGCATGTGCAAAATCCATATTGTACACACATACTATCTGCAGTAGTATCATTTGATCATGGGTAAGGCTTCCCACTGTGGAATTCTCCTTATAGGACATCCACATACAAATATTTGTGTTTTGTGTTTTGGATGTTATTGTCTTCCTATTTCATGCATTAATCTTTACCAGTACTGCAATTAACAGTTAAAACTATCTATCGGCATAAAGTTTGGTTTACCGGTATTAAGTATTAAGTTTTGGTTAAGTTAATTTTGGTTGAATTTATTGGACAACTGATTCACCCCCCCCCCCCCCCATCTCAGTTGTCTCTGAGACCTAACAATTGGTATCAGAGCCTAGTCCTCTTTTTGCAGAAGTTTAACAACTTGAGGACATCCAATGTCTTCTAACTATTTCAGGAAGGACGGTCTGAAACTTGATGGAACTAACTATGGCATATGGAAGATCAAGATGAAGACACACTTGAATTGCATTTTAAAGGACATATGGGATGTTACAAAGAATGTCTATACTGCTCCTACTCAAGGTCAACCTAATCCACATAACTTGGCTAAAGATGAGGAAAATGATTGCAAAGCAAGAGAAGCACTTTTAAGCGCATTATCAGATCAACAAGTCATGGGATTGTCAAATAGATCTAATGCTAAAGCTATTTGGGACAAACTAGAAACATTGAATAAAGGATATTCCACAGTCAAAATTACAAAACTTGATTGCTTCCAGGTTAGGTATGAAAGTCTGAAAATGGGAGAAGATGAAAGAATTTTTTCTTTTATGGAAAGAGTAAATGAAATTGATTTGGGTATGCGATGTTGTGGAGGAACCTTAAGTGAAGATGTGATTGTTTCTAAAGTTTTAAGAGTTTTTCCACCAGCATATAAAATGAAAGTTAGTGCTATAAATGAATTGAGAACAATGCCTAATGCATCAGTATCTAGAGACACTTTGGTTGGAAAACTTTCATCTTTTGAGCTTGAGGAATTTGATCCTGTTACTACTATCAAGATAGATCTAGCTTTTAAGGCATCGTCATCAACTGTAGCATTATCATCATCTTCTAATAAATCTAATTGGAAATCCTTGTATGCAAGAGAACTTGAAGAAACCTAGAGAGAAAATGAAGAACTTGAAGAACTTGAAGCTCTATTTGCAAGGAAAATGCCTAGAGGTCCAACTGGAAGTAAGTATGAAGGTAAAGCACCCTTTGAATGTTTTAACTGTAATAAGATTGGTCATATGGATTCTAGATACCTTGATAGAAATGCAAGATTAAGAGAAGAAGCTAAAAGAACATATAAGCCTAACCTTGACTATCAAAAAAACAAGTTTAAGAAGAATAGAGATAAATCTTGTTATTATGCTAATGAAGGAGTTACTGATGATTCCGATGAGGTTTCGACAGACAATGGATGGGCTTTTGTTGCTATAATAGAAGATCAACCGACACCTACTATTCAAGCGGTAGAGTAGGCCTTGGCAACTAAAATTGAAGATAAGGATGAATGTATCATTGCTTTAGGATGTTCACATCATATGACTAGTGATAAGAGTAAATTCTTAACCTTTCAGGAATACAATGGAGGTCTAGTAAGATTTGGAGATGATAAAGCTTGTTTGATCAAAGGAAAAGGCACTATATCTTTTGATGGTAAGCACAATACTGATAATGTTTACTATGTTGAAGGTTTGAAGCATAATCTTTTGAGTGTCAGTCAATTAGTTGAGAAAGGATTTCAGTTACAATTCAAGAATGGCAAATGCAAAATCTTAAAGAGAACTAGTTTAGAAATTGCGACCGGTGATCAAACTAGAGGTAATATCTTTCATTTGAACAACAATGAGAAAGCATGTTTGATTGCACATATTGATGAAAGTTGGTTATGGCATGAGAGACTTTTTCATGCAAATTTTGATTGCATTGTGAAAATTAGTACTACTAAGGCGGTAAGAGATTTACCTAAGATTGTTAAACCTCACAATCCGGTATGTAAGGAATGTCAATTAGGAAAGCAAGTTAGAAAAACTTTCAAGAGTATTCCAGAGAAGTCTAACAATGTTATTGATTTAATATATATTGATTTCTATGGTCCAGCAAGAACTAGAAGTATACAAGGAGATAGGTATTTTATGCTAATCATTGATGACTATTCTAGAAAGTGTTGGGTTACTTTTCTCAGAGAAAAATCTGAAGCATTTGGGAAATTCAAACTATTCAAGGTGATGGTCGAAAATGAAACCGACAAGAAAATCAAATGTTTGAGATCAGATCAAGGAGGTGAATTCATATCTAAGGAATTTAATACATTCTGTGAAGTGAATGGAATCAGAAGACAGTTATTAGCACCCCAAACACCCCAGCAAAATGGAGTTGTGGAAAGGAAAAATAGAACTATCTTGGATGCCGCTAGGAGTATGATATCAAAAGAAAATATACCTCATATATACTAGAGAGAAGTGGTCAATAAAATAGTTTATACATTCAATAGAGTTCACATCAGAGGTGAAACCGGTAAGACCCCACATGAACTATGGTTTGGTAATATTCCTATTCTTAAATATTTTAGAATATTTGGAACTAAATGCTATATTAGAAGAGATGAGTATATTGGAAAATTTGATCCTAGAAGTGATGAAGGTATATTTCTTGGTTATTCATCTAAGAGCAAGGCATATAGATGTTTTAACAAAAGATTGCAAAAAATTGTTAACATTGCAAATGTGAAGATTGATGAATAGTTTAGATGAAATTCAAGGTAGACAGACTCTAAACAACAGCAAGTAAAAATACCACGATATGTAAGATTGAATCATTCTGAAGATCAGATAAATGGAAACAAATTTCAAGGAGTTATGACTAGAGGAAGATTGGCAAATGAAGAGGTATGCCTTATTTCTCAAATTGAACCTACATCAATGAATGAGGCATGTGAAGATAAATATTGGATTAAAACTATGGAAGATGAATTAGAACAAATTGAAAGAAATAAACTTGGTCATTAGTTCCCTGGCATAAAGGCAAAAATGTAATTGGAACTAAATAGGTTTTCAGAAATAAACTTAATGAAAATGGTATGGAAATCAGAAACAAAGCAAGATTAGTGTGTAAGGGATATTCATAGAAAGAAGGAATTGATTACAATGAAACCTTTGTACCGGTAGCTAGAATTGAGGCAACCAAAATTTTATTGGCTTTTGCAGCACATAAGAACTATAAAGTATATCAAATAGATGTTAAATGTGTATTTCTGAATAGAGATCTTGAAGAAAAATTTTATATTGAACAACCTGATGGATTTTATTTGACAGATAACAAAGACATGGTAAATGCAAGTTAAGGAAAGCTTTATATGGATTGAAACAAGCTCCTAGAGCTTGGTATGCTAGATTGGACAAATATCTTTTGAAGCTTGGATACACTAAAGGTAATGCTAACAACAATCTATACTACAAAGTGAATAATGATGACATCTTGGTTATTGAAGTTTTTGTTCATGATATAATCTTTGGAGGTGAAAATGGTTTGTGTAAAGACTTTTCTAAGAAAATGCAGCAAGAATTTGAAATGTTTATGATTGGAGAGATAAAAAAAAATTTAGGATTGCAAATTGTACAGACTGATAAAGGTATATTCCTATGTCCATCTAAGTACTTGAAGGAATTACTAAAGAAATTTGGCATGGAAAACTGTAAACCGGTAAGCACACCTATGATGACAACTAATAAATTATCTTTGAAGGATGAATCAACACCTGTTAATTCGACCACACCTGTTAATCTGACCAGATACAAGTCTATGATAGGAGGTTTACTATATTTGACACAAATAAGACCTAATTTTATGAATGCAGTATGTATTGTTTCAAGATTTCAGACTAATCCTAAAGAAAATTATGAATTGGCAATGAAAAGGATTTTCCGGTACCTACAAGGCACTACAAATCTTGGTTTATGGTATCCTAGAGATGAAAATTTTGAGTATCTTAGAGAGTAACTTGGATTCCTACACCCATTGGTAGAGACTTAGACAGTTGATGTTTGTCATCAACCGACAGAATTAATAAAAAAATCTTTTATTCCAACTTTGATGAGGAGAGATACTTCTCAGGGGGAGTAATTGGTATATTCAATAAGTTGCTATTTTGTATTTGGTTTTGCATCGCTTTGGCATTTTATGTCAAAGGGGGAGATATTGATATGGAAAAACACATTATCTTTTTCGCTTGGGGAGAGATATTATGTATTTTGATTTCTGGTTAATGATCTCTTTGGGAGATTATTGGTTTTTGGTTTTTGGCATTTTTGTTTTGGCACTTTGATGGTTTTTCCATCTTGTGTTTCCATCAATGCCAAAGGGGGGGATTATTGGTATTTTGAATATGTTGATATGGTTTTGTCATTAATATCAACACCTATCATCACTTGTCAACAGTTATCAGCAATTGTAGATTTTGGTTATGTTCACAGGGAAGCTAGAGACTTATACACAGTCACTGGTATTTGGTTCACCTATAGAATATATTGTTCACTGGCACTTGGAATGACTTGGAGACTACTTGGTTATGTCAAAGACATTATTCAATCACTTGGTTTTGACGATTTGGTTCTTTGTTTATTCGGGTTGGCATATTTGTTGTTACCGATAAATAGGTCCAGGATAAGCACCGACAAGCATATCTATTCCAGATCAGCACGACATGTTATGGAGATGATTTATTATTATTGTAAATGCATTGAGCCAACATCATGTATTGGATATTGATTTATTTGTAATTGATTCTATTGTAATATCTTTTAGTGAGCCAACCTATTCAAATTGGTCTTAGGTTATGGTATAAATGTAAAATCTAATTTGTGAGACAAAAGTAGGAATGCGAAAAGGATTGCAATAAGGTATATGCGAAAATAAGTAGAACTTAACATGCAGACATCATTTGAAGGTTGAAGGAAGGTTTTGTGAAGGAAATCAAAACTTAACCGATACTGAATCTAGCAATGAAGATGCTATTTTGTGCAGTACATTATCATTGGATTTAACCATAAAATTGTAGTCAGTGTGACTCTCATTTTGTGATTAAGCAATGAGCTCTAGGAAGTTGGCCTTTCTGCATGTGCAGAATCCATATTGTACACACATACTATCTGTAGTAGTATCATTTGATTGTGGGTAAGGCTTCCCAATATGGTTTTTCCCCTTAAAGGGTGTCCATGTAAAAATATTTGTGTTATGTATTTTGGATGTTATTGTCTTTCTGTTTCATGCATTAATCTTTACCGGTACTGCAATTAACTATTAAAACTGTCTACCGACATAAAGTTTGGTTTACTGGTATTAAGCATTAAGTTTTGGTTAAGATAATTTTGGTTGAATTTATTGGACAACTGATTCACCAACCCCCCTCCCCCCCCCTTGTCTCAATTGTCTCTGGGACCTAACAATTGGTATCAGAGCCTAGTCCTCTTTTTGCATAAGTTTAACAGAGGAGATCCAATGTCTTCTAACTATTTTAGGAAGGACAGTTTGAAACTTGATGGAACTAACTATGGCATATGGAAGATCGAGATGGAGACACACCTGAATTGCATTGGAAGGGACATATGGGATGTTACAAAGAATGGCTATACTGCTCCTACTCAAGGTCAACCTAATCCACATCACTTGGCTAAAGATGAGGAAAATGATTGCAAAGCAAGAGAAGCACTTCTAAGCCCATTATCAGATCAGCAAGTCATGGGATTGTCATATAGATCTAATGTTAAACTTATTTGGGACAAACTAGAAACATTGAATGAAGGAGATTCCACAATCAAAATTGCAAAACTTGAATGCTTCCAGGTTAGGTGTGAAAGTCTGAAAATGGAAGAAGGTGAAAGAATTTCTGCTTTTATGGAAAGAGTAAATGAAATTGTTTTGGCTATAAGATGTTGTGGAGGAACCTTAAGTGAATATGGGATTGTTTCTAAAGGTTTAAGAGCTTTGCCACTGGCATATAAAATGAAAGTTACTGACATAAATGAATTGAGAACAATGCCTAATGCATCAGTATCTACAGACACTTTGGTTGGAATACTTTCAGCTTTTGAGCTTGAGGAATTTGATCTTGTTACTACTATCAAGATAGATCTAGCTTTTAAGGCATCATCATCAAATGCAACATCATCATCATCTTCTGATAAATCTAATTGGAAATCCTTCTATGCAAGAGAAATTGAAGAAAGCAGGAGAGAAAATGAAGAACTTGAAGAACTCAAAGCACTATTTGCAAGGAAAATGACTAAAGGTCCAATTGGAAGTAAGTATGAAGGTAAAGCACCCTTTAAATATTTTAACTATAATAAGATTGGACATATGGCTTCTAGATGCTCTGATAGACATGCAAGACTAAGAGAAGAAGCTAAAAGAACATATAAGCCTAACCCTTACTATCAAAAGTACAAGTTTAAGAAGAATAGAGACAAATCTTGTTATTATGTTGATGAAGGAGTTACTGATGATTCTGATGAGGATCTGATAGAAAATGGATGGGCTTTTTTTGCTATAATAGAAGATCAGGATGTTCACATCATATGACTAGTGATAAGAGTAAATTCTTAACCTTTCAGGAATATAATGGATGTCTAGTAATATTTGGAGATGATAAAGCTTGTTTGATCAAAGGAAAAGGCACTATATCTTTTGATGGTAAGCACAATACTGATAATGTTTACTATGTTGAAGGTTTGAAGCATAATCTTTTGAGTGTTGGTCAATTAGTTGAGAAAGTATTTCAGTTACAATTCAAGAATGGCAAATGCAAAATCTTAAACAGAACTACTTTAGAAATTGCAACCAATAATCAGACTAGAGGTAATATCTTTTATTTGAACAACAATGAGAAAGCATGTTTGATTGCACATATTGATGAAAGTTGGTTATGGCATAAGAGACTTTGCCATGTAAATTTTGATTGCATTGTGAAAATAATTACTACTAAGGCGATAAGAGATTTACCTAAGATTGTTAAACCTTACAATCTGGTATGTAAGGAATGTCAATTAGGAAAGCAAGTTAGAACAACTTTCAAGAGTATTCCAGAGAAGTCTAACAATGTTCTTGATTTAATTCATACTGATTTATGTGGTCCAACAAGAACTAGAAGTATACAAGGAGATAGGTATTTTATGCTAATCATTGATGACTATTCTAGAATGTGTTGGGTTACTTTTCTCAGAGAAAAATCTGAAGCATTTGGGAAATTCAAACTATTCAAGGTGATGGTAGAAAATGAAACTGACAAGAAAATCAAATGTTTGAGATCAGATCAAGGAGGTGAATTCACATCTAAGGAATTTAATACATTCTATGAAGTTTATTAGATTAGAGGAAAGTTATCAGCACCCCAGACACCCCAGCAAAATGGAGTTGTGGAAAGGAAAAATAGAACTATCTTGGATGCAGCCAGAGGTATGATATCTGAAGAAAATATACCTCATATATACTAGAGAGAAGTGGTCTATACAATAGTTTATACATTCAATAGAGTTCACATCAGAGGTGAAACCGGTAAGCCCCACATGAGCTATGGTTTGGTAATACTCCTACTCTTAAATATTTTTGAATATTTGGAACTAAATGCTATATTAGAAGAGATGAGTATGTTGGAAAATTTGATCCTAGAAGTGATGAAGGAATATTTCTTGGTTATTCATCTAAGAGCAAGGCATATAGATGTTTTAACAAAAGATTGCATAAAATTGTTGAGAGTACAAATGTGAAGATTGATGAACAGTTTAGAGGAAATTCAAGGTACACGGACTCTGAACAGTAGCAAGTACAAACACCCCAGTATGTAAGATTGAATCATTCTGAAGATCAAATAATTGGAAACAAATTTCAAGGAGTTATGACTAGAGGAAGATTGGCAAATGAAGAGGTATGCCTTATTTCTCAAATTAAACCTACATCAATTAATGAGGCATGCGAAGATAAATATTGGATTAAAGCTATGGAAGATGAATTAGAACAAATTGAAAGCAATAAACTTGGCCATTAGTTCCCCAGCCTAAAGACAAAAATGTAATTGGAACTAAATAGGTTTTCAAAAATAAACTTAATGAAGATGGTATGGTAATAAAAAACAAAGCAAGATTAGTGTGTAAGGGATATTCAAAGAAAGAAGAAATTGATTACAATGAAACCTTTGCACTAGTAGCAAGAATTGAGGTAGTCAGACTTTTATTTGCTTTTGCAACACACAAGAACTATGAAGTATATCAAATAGATGTTAAATGTGCATTTTTGAATGGAGATCTTGAAGAAAAAGTTTATATTAAACAACCTGATGGATTTTCTTTGACAAATAACAATGACATGGCAAATGCAATTTAAAGAAAGCTTTATATGGATTGAAACAAGCTCCTAGAGCTTGGTATGCTAGATTGGACAAATATCTTTTGAAGCTTGGATACACTAAAGGTAATGCTAATAGCAACCTATACTACAAAGTGACTAATGATGACATCTTGGTTATTGAAGTTTTTGTTGATGATATAATCTTTGGAGGTGAAGATGGTTTGCGTAAAGACTTTTCTAAGAAAACGCAACAAGAATTTTAAATGTCTATGATTGGAGAGATAAAATTCTTTTTAGGATTGCAGATTTCACAGACTGATAAAGGTATATTCCTATGTCAATCTAAGTACTTGAAGGAATTACTAAAGAAATTTGGCATGGAAAACTATAAACCGGTAAGCACGCCTATGACCACAACTAATAAATTATCTTTGAAGGATGAATCAACATCTGTTAATCCGACCAGATACAAGTCTATGATAGGAGGTTCACTGTATTTGACACAAATAAGACCTGATATTATGAATGCAATATGTATTGTTTTATAATCCTAAAGAAAATCGTGAATAAGTAGTGAAAAGGATTTTCTGATACCTATATGGCACTACAAATCTTGGTTTATGGTATCCTAGAGATGAAAATTTTGATTTATGTGCATACACATATGCTAATTGGGCAGGAGATGTGGATGATAGAAAAAGCACCATCGACGGAGCATTTTTTTTTGGTAGTATACTAATTTCATGGCTGAGAAAGAAACAAAGTTGTATAAGTCTATCAACAGCAAAATCAGAATATGTTACAGCAACAATTAATTGTACACATGTATTATGGATCAAGAAAATGTTGAAGGACATAAAGGTAAAATGCAAGGAACCTATAACTATCTACTATGATAATATGGCAGCAATTAATAAATCAAAGAACTCAGTATTTCACTCTAAGACTAAACATGTTTCTATCAAATTCAATTTTCTAGAGGAGAATGTTGAAGCAAAAGAAGTGAAATTGGTTTATGTGAATACTAAAGAGCAGATTGCAGATATTTTTACAAAGCCTTTGCCTAAGGAAACATTTAAGTATCTGAGAGAGCAACTTGGAGTCCTACCCCCACCGATAGAGACTTAGATAGTTGATGTTTGTCATCAACTGACAGAATTAACAGAGAAATCTTTTATTCCAACTTTGATGAGGAGAGATACTTCTCAAGGGGAGTAGTTGGTATATTCAATAAGTTGGTATTTTGTATTTGGTTTTACATCAATTCAGCATTTGATGTCAAAGGGGGAGAGATTGATATGGAAAAACACATTATCCTTTTCTCTTGGGGAGAGATTATTCCTAGGGGTAGAGATATTATGTATTTTGATTTCTGGTTAATGATCTCTTTGGGAGATTATTGGTTTTTTCTTTTTGGTATTTTTGTTTTGGCACTTTGATGGTTTTTCCATCTTGTGTTTCCATCAATGCCAAAGGGGGGGATTGTTGGTATTTTGGATATGTTGATATGGTTTTGTCATTGATGTCAACACCTATATTCACTTGTCAAAAATTATCAGCACTTGGAGATTTTGGCTATGTTCACCAGAAAGCCAGAGACTTATACACAATCACTGGTATTTGGTTCACCTGTAGAATATATTGTTCACCGGCACTTGGAATCACTTGGAGACTACTTGGTTATGTCAAAGAAATTATTTGATCACTTGGTTTTGGCGATTTGGTTATTTGTTTATTCAAGTTTGCATATTTGTTGTTACAGACAAATAGGTCTAGGATAAGTACCGACAGGCATATCTATTCTAGATCAGCACGACATGTTGTGGAGATCATTTATTATTATTGTAAATGCATTGAGCCAACATCATGTATTGGATATTGATTTTATTGTAATATCTTTTAGTGAGCCGACCTATTCAAATTGGTCTTAGGTTATGGTATAAATGTAAAATCTCATTTGTGAGACAAAAGTAGGAATGTGAAAAGGATTGCAATAAGGTATATGCAAAAATAAGTAGAGCTATACATGCAGACATCATTTGAAAGTTGAAGGAAGGTTTTGTGAAGGCAATAAGAACTTAACCGATACTGAATCCAACATATGAAGATACTATTTTGTGCAGTACATTATCATTGAATTTAACCATCCAATTGTAGTGAGTGTGACTCTCATTTTGTGATTGAGCAGTGAGCTCTAGGCAGCTGGCCTTTCTACATGTGCAGAATCCATATTGTACACACATACTATTTGTAGTAGTATCATTTGATCGTGGGTAAGGCTTCCCAGCATGGTTTTTCCCCTTATAGGGTGTCCATGTAAAAATATTTGTGTTATGTGTTTTGGATGTTATTGTCTTTCTGTTTCATGCATTAATCTTTACCGGTACTGCAATTAACTATTAAAACTATCTACCAGCATAAAGTTTGGTTTACCGGTATTAAGCATTAAGTTTTGGTTAAGTTGATTTTGGTTGAATTTATTGGACAACTGATTCACCACCCCCCCCCCCCACAATATTAGTTGTCTCTGGGACCTAACAATTGGTATCAGAGCTTAGTCCTCTTTTTGCATAAGTTTAATAGCTTGTGGAGATCCAATGTCTTCTAACTATTTCAGGAAGGATAGTCTAAAACTTGATGGAACTAACTATGGCATATGGAAGATTAGGATGGAGACACACTTGAATTGCATTGGAAAGGACATATGGGATGTTACAAAGAATGGCTATACTACTCCTACTCAAGGTCAACCTAATCCACATAACTTGGATAAAGATAAGGAAAATGATTGCAAAGCAAGAGAAGCACTTTTAAGTGCATTATCAAATCAGAAAGTCATGGGATTGTCAGATAGATCTAATGCTAAAGCTATTTGGGACAAACTAGAAACATTGAATGAAGGAGATTCCACAGTCAAAATTACAAAACTTGAATACTTCTAGGCCAGGTATGAAAGTCTGAAAATGGAAGAAGATGAAAGAATTTTTGCTTTTATGGAAAGAGTAAATGAAAGTGTTTTGGGTATACGATGTTGTGGTGGAACCTTAAGTGAAGATGAGATTGTTTCCAAAGTTTTAAGAGCTTTGCCATTGGCATATAAAGTGAAAGTTACTGCTATAAATGAATTGAGAACAATGGCTAATGCATTAGTATTTAGAGACACTTTGGTTGGAAAACTTTCATCTTTTGAGCTTGAGGAATTTTGTCTTGTTACTACTATCAAGACAGATCTAGCTTTTAAGGCATCATCATCAACTGCAAAATCATCATCATCTTCAGATAAATCTAATTGGAAATCATTCTATGCAAGAGAACTTGAAGAAAGCAGGAGAGAAAATGAAGAACTTGAAGCACTATTTGCAAAGAAAATGCCTAAAGGTCCAATTGGAAGTAAGTATGAAGTAAAGCACCCTTTAAATGTTTTAACTGTAATAAGATTAGTCATATGCCTTCTAGATGCACTGATAAACATGCAAGATTAAGAGAAAAAGCTAAAAGAACATATAAGCCTAACCCTGACTATCAAAAATACAAGTTTAAGAAGAATACAGACAAATCTTGTTATTATGTTGATGAAGGAGTTACTGATGATTTTGATGAGGATCCAACAGACAATGAATGTTCTTTTGTTGCTATAATAGAAGATCAACCGGCACCTACTATTCAAGCGGTAGATTAGGCCCTGGCAGTTGAAATTGTAGATAAGCATGAATGGATCATTGATTCAAGATGTTCACATCATATGACTAGTGATAACAGTAAATTCTTAACCTTTCAGGAATATAATGGAGGTCTAGTAAGATTTGGAGATGATAAAGCGTGATTGATCAAAGGAAAAGAAACTATATCTTTTGATGGTAAGCACAATACTGATAATGTTTACTATGTTGAAAGTTTGAAGCATAATCTTTTGAGTGTTGGTCAATTAGTTGAGAAAGGATTTCAATTACAATTCAAGAATGAGAATTGCAAAATCTTAAACAGAACTAGTTTAAAAATTGCAACCGGTAATCAAACTAGAGGTAATATCTTTCAATTGAACAACAATGAGAAAGCATGTTTGATTGCACATATTGATGAAAGTTGGTTATGCCATAAGAGACTTTGTCGTGTAAACTTTGATTGCATTGTGAAAATCAGTACTACTAAGGCAGTAAGAGATTTACCTAAGATTGTTAAACCTCACAATCTGGTATGTAAGGAATGTCAATTAGGAAAGTAAGTTAGAACAACTTTCAAGAGTATTCCGGAGAAGCCTAACAATGTTCTTGATTTAATTCATACTGATTTATGTGGTCCAGCAAGAACTAGAAGTATACAAGGAGATAGGTATTTTATGCTAATCATTGATGACTATTCTAGAATGTGTTGGGTTACTTTTCTCAGAGAAAAATCTGAAGCATTTGGGAAATTCAAACTGTTCAAGGTGATGGTAGAAAATCAAACTGACAAGAAAATCAAATGTTTGAGATCAGATAAAGGAGGTGAATTCACATCGAAGGAATTTAATTCATTTTGTGAAGTGAACGGGATCAAAAGATAGATATCTGCACCCCCGACACCCCAGCAAAATGGAGTTGTGGAAAGGAAAAATAGAACTATCTTGGATGTAGCCAGAAGTATGATATCAGAAGAAAATATACCTCATATATACTGGAGAGAAGTGGTCTATACAATATTTTATACATTCAATAGAGTTCACATCAGACATGAAACTGGTAAGACCCCACATGAACTATGGTTTGGTAATACTCCTACTCTTAAATATTTTTGAATATTTGCAAGTAAATGCTATATTAGAAGAGATGAGTATATTGGAAAATTTGATCCTAGAAGTGATGAAGGAATATTTCTTGGTTATTCATCTAAGAGCAAGGCATATAGATGTTTTAACCAAACATTGATGAAAATTGTTGAGTGAAAATGTGAAGGTTGTTGAACAGTTTAGAGGAAATTCAAGGTACGCAGACTCTGAATAGCAGCAAGTAAAAACACCCTGGTATGTAAGATTGAATCATTCTGAAGATCAGATAATTAGAAACAAATTTCAAGGAGTTGTGACTAGTGGAAGATTGGCAAATGAAGAGGTATGTCTTATTTCTCAAATTGAACCTACATCAATTAATGAGGCATGTGAATATAAATATTGGATTAAAGCTATGGAAGACGAATTAGAACAAATTGAAAGGAATAAACTTGGTCATTAGTTCCCCAGCCTAATGACAAAAATGTAATTGGAACTAAATAGGTTTTCAGAAATAAAATTAATGAAGATGGTATGGTAACTAGAAACAAAGCAAGATTAGTGTTTAAGGGATATTCACAGAAAGAAGGAATTGATTACAATGAAACCTTTGCACCAGTAGCTAGAATTGAGGTGGTCAAACTTTTATTGGCTTTTGCAGCACACAAGAACTATAAAGTATATCAAATAGATGTTAAATGTGCATTTCTGAATGGAGATCTTGAAGAAAAATTTTATATTGAACAACCTGATGGATTTTCTTTGACAGATAACAAAGACATGGTAAATGCAAGTTAAGGAAAGCTTTATATGGATTGAAACAAGCTCCTAGAGCTTGGTATGATAGATTGGACAAAATATCTTTTGAAGCTTGCATACACTAAAGGTAATGCTGACAGCAATCTATACTACAAAGTGACTAATGATGACATCTTGGTTATTGATGTTTTTGTTGATGATATAATCTTTGGAGGTGAAGATGGTTTGTGTAAAGACTTTTCTAAGAAAATGCAACAAGAATTTGAAATGTATGATTGGAGAGATAAAATTATTTTTAGGATTACAGATTTCACAGACTGATAAAGGTATATTCCTATGTCAATCTAAGTACTTGAAGGAATTACTAAATAAATTTGGCATGGAAAACTGTAAACTGGTAAGCACACCTATGACCACAACTGATAAATTATCTTTGAAGGGTGAATCAACACATGTTAATCCAACTAGATACAAGTCTATGATAGGAGGTTCACTGTATTTGACACAAATAAGACTTGATATTATGAATGCAGTATGTATTGTTTCAAGATTTCAGAGTAATCCTAAAGAAAATCATGAATCAGCAATGAAAAGGATTTTCTGGTACCTACAAGGCACTACAAATCTTGGTTTATGGTATCCTAGAGATGAAAATTTTGATTTATGTGCATACACATATGCTAATTGGGCAGGAGATGTGGATGACAGAAAAAGCACCACCGACGGAGCATTTTTTTTTGGTAGAAAACTAATTTCATGGCTAAGCAAGAAATAGAGTTGTACAAGTCTATCAACAACAAAATCAGAATATGTTGCAGCAACAACTAATTGTAAACAGGTATTATGGATCAAGCAAATGTTGAAGGACATAAAGGTAAAATGCAAGTAACTTATAACTATCTACTATGATAATATGGCAGCAATTGATATATCAAAGAACTCAGTATTTCACTCTAAGACTAAACATGTTTCTATCAAATTCAATTTTCTAAAGGAGAATGTTGATGCAAAAGAAGTGAAATTGGTTTATGTGAATACTAAAGAGCAGATTGCAGATATTTTTACAATGCCTTTGCCTAAGGAAACTTTTGAGTATCTCAGAGAGCAACTTGGAGTCCTAAACTCACCGGTAGAGACTTAGACAGTTAATGTTTGTCATCAACCGACAGAATTAATAGAGAAATCTTTTATTCCAACTTTGATGAGGAGAGATACTTCTCAGGGGGAGTAGTTGGTATATTCAATAAGTTCGTATTTTGTATTTGGTTTTCCATCACTTTGGCATTTGATGTCAAAGGGGGAGAGATATTATGTATTTTGATTTTTGGTTAATGATCTCTTGGGAGATTATTTGTTTTTTGTTTTTGGCATTTTTGTTTTTGCACTTTGATGATTTTTCCATCTTGTGTTTCCATCAAGGCCAAAGGGGGGGATTGTTGGTATTTTGGATATTTTGATATGGTTTTGTCATTGATGTCAACACCTGTCATCACTTGTCAACAGTTATCAGCACTTGGAGATTTTGGTTATGTTCACTGGTAAGTCAGAGACTTATACACAGTCACTAGTATTTTGTTCACTTGTAAAGTATATTGTTCACCGGCACTTGGAATGACTTGGAGACTACTTGGTTATGTCGAAGACATTATTCGATCACTTGGTTTTGGCGATTTGTTTATTTGTTTATTCAGGTTTGCATATTTATTGTTACCAACAAATAGGTCTAGGATAAGCACCGACGAGCATATCTATTCCAGATCAACACGACATGTTATGGAGATGATTTATTATTATTGTAAATGCATTGAGTCGACATCATGTATCAGATATTGATTTATTTGTAATGGATTTTATTGTAATATCTTTTAGTGAGCCAATCTATTCAAATTGGTCTTAGGTTATGGTATAATTTTAAAATATCATTTGTGAGACAAAATTAGGAATGCGAAAAGGATTGCAATAAGGTATATGCGAAAATAAGTAGAGCTATACACGTAGACATCATTTGAAGGTTGAAGGAAGGTTTTGTGAAGGCAATCAGAACTTAATCGATACTGAATCCAGCATATGAAGATGTTATTTTGTACAGTACATTGTCATTGGATTTAACCATCCAATTGTAGTGAGTGTGACTCTCATTTTGTGATTGAGCAGTGAGCTCTAGGCAGCTGGCCTTTCTGCATGTGCAAAATCCATATTATACACACATACTATCTGCAATAGTATCATTTGATCGTGGGTAAGGCTTCCCACTGTGGCTTTTTCCCTTACAGGGTGTCCACGTACAAATAATTGTGTTATGTGTTTTGGATGTTATTGTCTTTCTATTTCATGCATTAATCTTTACGAGTACTGCAATTAACTATTAAAACTGTCTACTGGCATAAAGTTTGGTTTACTGGTATTAAGCATTAAGTTTGGTTAAGTTAATTTTGGTTGAATTTATTAGACAACTGATTCACCCCCCCTCTTAGTTGTCTTTGGGACCTAACAATATATATATATATATATATATAGAAATACTTGAATATATATAAAAATATAATGTATATATATATAATCTATACATACACATTCAGATATATATGTGTGTGTGTGAGAGAGAGAGAGATGTTTAGGTTAAATTCTTTTGGGTTTATTTTTATTAATAAGTATTAATAAAAGTCTATTGTTAATATTTATCCATAGGGGATTATTTTTAGTCCACATTAATTTTGACTTTTTGAAATTAAATTTTATAGGGCAATTTTTATTATGGTTTTAGTTAACCCTTTAGTCGACTTTAGTTGCATTAAATACTTGCTCTATTGACTATTAAATTTAATAATCTAAGTGTTAGAATTAATTTTATTAATTCCTAGAGCATTTAAATGATTATTTGATATTATTAATACCTCTTGTCTAATTAGTTAAAGATTATTTGTTTAAATTAATTTATTAATAAATGAAATTGTAATGATACTTTTGGAGAATTATTTTTGCATTTATTTATTTTAGCATGCATGGTTAGGTTAATTAAATTAACTATAGAAAATCACTCTATTATTTCCAAAGTTAAACTATAGTTAAGACAAGACTTAATTGTGCATCTTAAATTTAGCATATTTAGTTTTATTGGGATGTTTTAAAAAAAATTGTTGTTCCATTTTTGCCCAAAAGTTTGGGCATGACACATTTATAGGTGGTGAATGTGATTGGGTAACAAGGGGAACACTCCTAGTAGGAGGAATGAAAGAAGGGGTATTTCCCCCATGACTAACTCTCAAAGGTATGACATTTTGTGTAGAGGTAGCCATCATGTTTGATGTGAAGGTGGGGACACTAGTCATAGGAGTTCTCAAAGGAATGGAATGATTAATGTGGCTAGTAGGTTATGTGTAACCTAGGTTTTCAGCACAACTCTTCATAAGCATGATATTAGAATCAACAATATGAGCAATACCACACAAGATATCAACACCATGTTTATCACATTGAATCTTTTTTTTAATACTTGAATCAATGGAAGAGCCTCATTTTTTAGGTATTCTAGACTCATCCATTATTGTAGATTGTCAAATTGATTGTCCACATTCAACAATTGGTCATACCTTAGTTAGTCATTCCTCTAGATCATGAGAATTGTCAAGAAGATAAACAGGGATATCTGTAGTATTGGAAGAACCACCCATATCTTCATTGAAAAAGCTATCCAAATTAGGCCCCATCTCCTCAGTAAGTAGACCTTGGGTAGCCTTAATTATACAACTTCTTCTTATAAGGATACTATAGTTAGGACTAATAGTAGTAAAACTCATGCACTAAGGGAGGGAAATTAAAAATTTGAATTTTTGAAATCTAGAAAAATGATTACCCAACAAATTAATTGAAATAGCAATAATGCAATCTTCTAGGAAATTGAAAATTATCCAAAAGATACCTGAATTTTAAAATCAAGGCCTAGTGAAAATAACCTCTTAACTTTAAATTTGAAAATTGAAAGGAGGGAAGATTAAATTTAAACTTAGGGTTGTCCAAAAATAACCTCTTAATTTTGAATTTTAAAATTTTGAAAAATTTGAATGAGTCAATTTAATTTCAAAAATTAGGGTGTATGTAACTAACCACTTGATTTTAAAATTTAAATTAAAAGTTGAAATGTTGAAATTGAGATTTGTTTTCGACCTTAGGGGGACCTTAAACCAACAAAATTTCACAAATCCCTAGAATTGAATAGCAAAATATAGTCATAACAAGCTCCTAAAATTTGGGGAGAAAAATTAAGGACAGGTAGCATACTACCTGGTCTGAACACACGGTCTGATTGACTTTTTATCAAATTTTTGGGGAAGTAATATTTTGTGATTTTGATGCAAATTCCAAAAGGATATGGAAATCAGAGATGTCTAGATATGCGAAATTAAGCTTTGAAGGTCAAAATGGGACACACTTAGGGTGTTTAATAAAATGATTAATTCAAAGTGTAAAACAAAAAAGGGCATGGTTAAGGTTAAGGGCCAAATTTTATAAGCTTTAGATCTAATCAAATTAATTAAATGCTTAAAGGGAAACTTGAAATTGCACAAGATTGATTTGAATTTAAAAATTAGGGTTTGTTGCATAAACTGCTTAATTTGAAAAAATTAAATTTGAAAATTTGAATTTTCAAATTTAAGCAAGGACTCAAATCTAAAAATTAACTCAAGATCTATATCATCCATAAGTTCAATTTTAAAATTAAAAACTAGGGGTTTTTTTAACCATTTAATTTTTAAAAATTTGAGATCTGAAACAATTAATCCAATTTAGACAAATCACAAGCTCAATTTTTAATCTAAAAATTAGGGTTTTTATCAAATTCACCTCTAAATTTTTTTAAATCGTAAGGAAATTAAACTTGTAATTGAAAATTTGAATTTTAAATTGCATACACTCAAATCTAAACACAAAAATTAGAATTAAGGGTGTAAGGAGTTAGGTTCACCAAAATGTAAAGGGGAAAATTAGGTGACTTGGCAATTTGCAACAATTAAAGAGAAATCACCAAATCACCTTTCACTTTGGGGAGATGCCTTTACATTCAAAAGAGGAGGGAAATCCACTAGATTCAGTCACTAATCAGATTAGAACTTAATACTAAGTGGATTGATTGAATTGGAATGTGTTTGACCCTCTTTTGTAAGTTGACAAATTGAATTAAGACTAAGTGTTGGAAATGAAGACAAATATGAAAAAATAGTGAGCTTCAGATTCGGGCTTTTATCATGCATCTAGATTTGAGAAGTTTGAGATGATTTGGAGATGCTCTATGAAATCTACCAAAAGTTGAAGGGACTGTGTGTCTGGACTAGAACGCCCACCCTCTTGGTCCTCCAAACTTTTCGCGCATCGAAAAATAGTTTTTTTGTCTCTACAAATAAAGTTTAACTCCAAAAGAAAAGTTGTGCATCTGTTTCTTGCACACATAAAGAAAGGCAAATATGTTGGGATTATGGGTTTGACTTTAGGTCAAACCCTAGTTTTGGAATTAACCAAGTGATTGAAATAATGTAATTGAAAAGATTGAAAGTAGAAATCCTCCTCTTTGAGGGGATGTTGAATTGACTAAAAATGAAATGCTTATACGTCCTTGTGAATTTTTTCTTGCCTCCACATGGAATTTGTTAGGTCCCGGGGACAACTGAGAGGGGGCGGAGTGAATCAGTTGTCTAATAATTTTAAACCAAAAACAACTTAATCAAATTGCTGCTTAATATCGGTGAAACAATTTGTTATACCGGTGGACAGATTTAACAGATAAATGCAATACCGGTAAAGATTAATGCATGAAACTAAAAGACAAAGTCATCCACAACACATAACACCAATATTTGTATGTGGAAACTCTGTAAGGGGAAAAACCATGGTGGGAAACCTTATCCACAATCAGATGATACTACTGCAGATAGTAAGTTTACATAAATGGGGTCTGCACATGTAGAAAGGCCAAGCGCCTAGATCTCACTGCTCAAACACAAATGGGAGTCACACTGACTACAATTGGATGGTTAAATCCAATAAGAATGTACTGCTCAAAATAGAATCTTCATATGCTGGATTCAGTACTAGTGTAGTTCTGATATGCTTTCACAAAAACCTAGCTTCACCTTCAAATGATGTTTGTGCGTATAGCTCTGCTAAATCTCGCCTATACCTTCGCACAAAACCTTTTTCACATTCCTCCATCAATCTTGCAATTAAGACCTTACATTTATACCATAACCTAAGACCAATTTTGGTAGGTTGGCTCTACAAGATATTATAATAAAATCATTTTACAAATAATACAATAACTGATGCAATAACTGATTGAACATGTTGGCTTAATGCATTTACAACAATAATTAATCATCTCCATAGCATGCCATGCTGCTCTGGAAAAGATAAACCTGTCGGAGTAACCCTGGACCTATTTGTCGGTAACAACAAATATCCAAATATGAATATGCTAATAAACAACTCTCCAAGATAAGATGTCCAAACGATGTCTTTGACATTACCAAGTGTTTTCCATGTCATTCCAAGTGTCGATGATCATTATATCCTATCGGTGTACCATATACCAGTGATTGTGCATCAGTCACTTGCTTGCCGGTGAATGTTGTTGGATCTCCAAAGTGCCAGAGTTGATAAGTGTTTAGTAGGTGTTGAAATCAATGAAAAAACCATACCAAAATACCAACAATCTCCTCCTTTGGCATTGATGGCAACACAAGATGGAAAAACCATCAAAGTGCCAAAACAGAAATGCCAAATACCAAAAACCAACAATCTCCCAAAAAGATCATTATAGAGTTCAGAAACCAAAATAAACAATCTCTCCCCCTAGGAGTAACATGTATCTTTTTGTGTTTTTCCATACCAATCTCTCCTCCTTTGACATCAAATGCCAAAGTAAAAAAAAATTACAAAATACCAACTACTCCGCCTAAGAAGTAGCTTCCTCATCAAAGCCGGATTAAGAATATATCTCTATTAATTCTGTTGGTTGATGATAGACATCAACTCTCTAAGTATCTACCAAAGGGGGTATGACCCCAAGTTGTTCTCTTATATTTTAAAAAGTCTCCTTAGGTAGAGGTTTAGTGAAAATATCTACAATCTGCTCTTTAGTGTTCACCTAAACCAGTTTGACTTGTTTTGCTTCTACATTTTCTTTCAGAAAGTTCAATTTGATAGAAACATGTTTAGTTTTAGAATGTAGTACCAGATTCTTGGATATATCAATTGTTGTAGTGTTATCACAATAGATAGTTATAGGTTCCTTGCAATTTACCTTTATGTCCTTTAACATTTGTTTAAGCCATAATACCTATGTACAATTTGTTGTTGCTGCAACATATTCTAATTCTATTGTTGATAAAGATGTGCAACTTTATTTCTTACTTAACCAAGAAATTAATCTATTTCCAAGGAAAAATGCTCTATCGGTGGTGCTTTTTCTATCATCTACATCTCCTACCCAATTTGCATCTATGTATGCACATAATTCAAAGTTGTCATCTCTAGGATACCATAATCCAAGATTTGTAGTGCCTTGTAAGTACCGGAAAATCCTTTTCACTGCTAATTCATGATTTTCTCTAGGATTACTTTGAAATCTTGAAACAATACATACTACATTCATAATATATAGTCTTATTTGTGTTAAATATAGTAAACCTCCTATCATAGATTTGTACCTGGTTGGATTAACAGGTGTTGACTCATCTCTTAGTGATAATTTGTCATTTATAGTCATAGGTGTACTTATCGATTTAGAGTTCTCCATCCCAAATTTCTTTAGTAGCTCCTTTAAGTACTTTGATTGACTCAAGAATATACTTTTGTCAGTCTGTGAAATCTGCAATCCTAAAAAGAATTTTACTTCTCCTATCATAGACATTTCAAATTCTTGCTACATTTTGATAGAGAAATCTTTACATAATCCATCTTCTCCTCCAAAGATTATATCATCAACAAAAACTTCTATAACCAAGATGTCATCATTAGTCACTTTGTAGTATAAATTATTGTCTGCATTACCTTTAGAAAAACCAATCTCCAAAAGGTACTTATCTAATCTTGCATACCAAGCTCTTGGAGCTTGCTTCAACCCATAAAAAGCTTTCCTTAATCTATAAACCATATCTTTGTCTTCTGTTAAAGAAAATCCATTAGGTTGTTCAATGTAAACCTCTTCTTCAATAATTTCATTCAAAATTGCACATTTAATATCCATCTAATATACTTTGTAGTTCTTATGAGCTGCAAAAGCCAAGAATAATCTAACTGCCTCAATTCTAGCTACTGATGCAAAGGTTTCATTATAATCAATTCCTTCTTTTTGAGAATAAGTCTTTCTTTATTTCTAATTATTTTACCATCTTCATTAAGTTTGTTCCTAAATACCCATTTGGTTCCATAACATTTTTATCTTTAGGCTGGGGAACTAATGTCCAAGTGTTATTCTTCTCAATCTATTCTAATTCTTCTTCCATTGCTTTAATCCAAAATTTATCTTCACATGCCTCATTAATTGATGATGGTTCAATTTGAGAAATAAGGCATACCTCTTCATTTTCCAATCTTCCTCTTGTCATAACTCCTCTATATTTGTTTCCAATTATTTGATCTTTAGAATGATTCAATCTTACATATCGGGGTGTCTTTGCTTGTTGTTGTTCCTCAGTTACTATGGAATTTTCAGATGATACCGGTGTAACTAGATCTTCATTCTATGCCGGTGGGTTCAGTGTAGATTCATTTCAAAGAATTTTTTTTGTCGGTTCAAAATCCATATACCTTGAAGTTCCTCTGAATTGTTCATCAATCTTTACATTTGTGCTTTCAACAATTTTTTGCAATCTTTTGTTAAAACATCTGTATGCTTTGCTCTTAGATGAATAACCAAGAAATATTCCTTCATCACTTCTAGGATTAAATTTTTCAATATACTTATCTCTTCTAATATAGCATTTACTTCCAAAAATTCTGAAATATTTAAGAGTAGGAGTAATGCCAAACCATAGTTCATGAGGGGTCTTACCGGTTTCACCTTTGATGTGAACTTTGTTGAATGTATAGACCGTTGTACTTATTGCCTCTCTCCAATATGCATGTGGTAAGTTTACTTCTGATAACATAATTCTTGCTACATCCACGATAGTTCTATTTTTCCTTTCAACAACTCCATTCTGTTGTGGTGTCTGAGGTGTTGATAGTTGTCTTCTGATTCCATTCACTTCACACAATGTATTAAATTATTTAGATGTAAATTCACCTCCTTGATCTGATCTTAAACATTTGATTTTCTTACCGGTTTCATTTTCAACCATTGCTTTAAACAGTTTAAACTTTCCAAGTGCTTCTGATTTTTCTTTGGAAAGTAACCTAGCACATTCTAGAATAGTCATCAATGATTAGCATGAAATATCTATCACCTTGTAAGCTTTTAGTTCTAGCTAGACCACATAAATCAGTATGAATTAAATCAAGAGCATTATTTGATTTTTCTAGAATACTTTTGAAACTAGCTCTAACCTATTTTCCAAATTGACATTCCTTACATACTGTGTTGTGAGGTTTGCAATTTTAGGTAAATCTCTAACTACCTTAGTAGTACTGATTTTTACCATGCAATCAAAGTTTACATGACAGAGTCTCTTATGCCATAACCAACTTTCATCAATGTGCAATTAAGCATGTCTTTTCACTGTTATTCAAATGAAAGATATTACCTCTAGTCTGATTACCAGTTGCAATTTCTAAACCAGTTCTATTCATAATTTTGCATTTACCATTTTTGAACTGTAATTGAAATCCTTTCTCAACTAATTGACCAACACTCAAAAGATTATGCTTTAAACCTTAAACATAGTAAACATTATCAGTGTTATGCTTACCATCAAGAGATATTGAACCCTTACCTTTGATTGAATAAGCTTTGTCATCTCCAAATCTTACTAGACCTGCATTATATTCTTGAAAGTTCAAGAATTTACTTTTGTCACCAGTCATGTGATGTGAACATCCTGAATCAATGATCCATTCATCCTTTACTTCAATTTTTGCTGCCAAGGCCTGTTCTACCGATTGCACTATAGGTGTCGGTTGATCTTCTGTTATAGCAACAAAAACTCATCCATTATCTGTCAGATCCTCATCAAAATCATTAGTTACTCATTCATCAGCAACATAACAAGATTTGTCCTCATTCTTCTTGAATTTGTATCTCTGATATTCAAGATTAGGCTTGTATGTCCTTCTAGCTTCTTCTCTTAACCTAGCATGTCTATCAGGACATCTTGAAGCCATATGGCCAATCTTGTTGTAGTTAAAACATTTAAAGGGTGCTTTATCTTCATACTTACTTCCAACTAGACCTTTAGGCATTTTTATTGCAAATAGTGCTTCAAGTTCTTCAAGTTCTTCATTTTCTCTCCTGCTTTCTTCAAGTTCTCTTGCATAAAAGGCTTTACAATCAGATTTGTCAAATGATTGTGCAGATGATGTTGATGCCTTAAAAGCTGAATCTGTCTTTATAGTAGCAACAGGACCAAATTCCTCAATTTCAAAGGCTGATATTTTTCCAATCAATGTATCCCTAGTTATTGATGTGTTAGGCATTGTTCTAAGCTCATTTATTGCAGTAACTTTTATTTTGTATGCCGGTGGCAATCCTCTTAAAACTTTTGAAACAATTTCATCTTCACTTAAGGTTCCTCCACAATATTTTATACCCAAAACAATTTCATTTACTCTTTCCATGAAAGTAGAAATTCTTTCATCCTCTTCCATTTTTAGACTTTCATACCTGACCCGGAAGCTTTCAAGTTTTGCAATTTTGACTATGGAATCTCCTTCATTCAATGTTTCCAAATGATCCCAAATAGCTTTAGCAGTAGACCTATCTAATAGTCCCATGATTTGTTGATCTGATAATGCGCTCAAAAGTGCTTCTCTTGCCTTGCAATCATTTTCTTCATCTTTAGTTAGATTTGGTGGATTAGGTTGACTTGTAGAAGGAGCAGTATAGCCATTCTTTGTAACCTCCCAGATATCTTTTCCAATACAGTTCAGATGTGTCTCCATCCTGATCTTCCATATCCCATAGTTGGTTCCATCAAGTTTAGGACTGTCCTTCCTGAAATAGTTGCTAGACATTGGATCTCCTCAAGTTGTTAAGCTTCTGCAAAAAGAGGACTAGGCTCTGATACCAATTGTTAGGTCCTAGGGACAACTGAGAAGGAGGGGTGAATCAGTTGTCTAATAATTTTAAACCAAAAAAAACTTAATCAAATTGTTGCTTAATACTGGTGAAACAGTCTGTTATACTAGTGGACAGACTTAATAGATAAATGTAATACCGATAAAGATTAATGCTTGAAACTAAAAGACAAAGTCATCCACAACACATAACACCAATATTTGTATGTGGAAACCCTGTAAGGGGAAAAAAAATGGTGGGAAACCTTACCCACAATCAGATGATACTACTGCAGATAGTAAGTGTACATAAATGGGGTCTGCACATGCAGAAAGGCCAAGCGCCTAGAGCTCACTGCTCAAACACAATGGGGAGTCACACTGACTACAATTGGATGGTTAAATCCAATAAGAATGTACTTCTCAAAATAGCATCTTCATATGTTGGATTTAGTACCGGTGTAGTTATGATATGCTTTCACAAAAACCTAGCTTCACCTTCAAATGATATCTACGTGTATAGCTCTGCTAAATCTCACATATACCTTCGCACAAAACCTTTTTTGCATTCCTCCATCGATCTTACAATTAAGACCTTACATTTATACCATAACCTAAGACCAATTTTGGTAGGTTGGCTCTACAAGATATTACAATAAAATCATTTCACAAATAATACAATATCCGATGCAATAACCAATTGAACATGTCGGCTTAATTCATTTACAATAATAATTAATCATCTCCATAGTGTGCCATGCTGATCTAGAAAAGATAAACCTGTTGGTGTAACCCTAGACCTATTTGTCGGTAATAGCAAATATGCAAATATGAATATGCTAATAAACAACTCTCCAAGATAAGATGTCCAAACAATGTCTTCAACATTACCAAGTGTTTTCCATACCATTCCAAGTGCCAATGATCATTATATCCTGTCGGTGTACCATATACCGGTGACTGTGCATTAGTCACTTGCTTGCTGGTGAATGTTGCTGGATCTCCAAAGCGCCAGAGTTGATAAGTGTTTAGTAGGTGTTGACATCAATGACAAAACCATACCAAAATACCAACAAAATTAATACTTCATGAATTAGAATGATAATCTCCTCTTCAATGCTTGAAATCTTGACTTTATTGCTACTCCAAATCTTGAAAGAAGACTGAAAATGCTCAATTTCTCTTGAATGCTTGAATGCTTGATCTCTTGGATGCTTGGTGCTTGTTCATGAATGTAATGTATATAACAGATCATCAAATGAGAGGGGAAATTCCTCTTAGATACTTACTAGTAGGAGGAATTAATTAATTTTTTGACTTTGGCCAACATAGAGGGGTGTTTCCCGCTCAAATTTGAGATGGGGCAAGGGGTCCAATTTAGGTCCCCTTAAGGGAGGACCATGGCACCACACCTTGGTCTTGCCCTATTTTGGGGTGGGATCAAGGTGGCAATGTGGTGTACCTTTGAGCTGGATGAATTTTTTGGCATGTGTGAGCATAATTAGGTCTCCAATCAGGTCGAGGGGTGCAAACACTAAATCAAAGACCCAAATCTGAGCCTAAAATTTTTGATCAAGTTTGTTAGTGCCCTGGACTGAAAGGTGCTTCTATCAACTAAAACTTTTAATTCCAAATTAGGGTTTTCTATATATTACTCCATCTGAAATTCAATAAAAAAAATTGGCTAGATATCCAAATCAACATAGACCATGAGTGTTTGCCTATTCAAAATCTAGAAGTGTCTATCTCAGTCTACAATCTGTTAACCAAGAAATTTTAGTTGTCATATTTGTAACCTACACACAAAAAAGAGGGAAAATGTTGTTTTGTATAGTGACTTTCACAAGTCAAACCCGAGGTACGAATAAACCTCCAATATAGCTATGATTGTTTAGAAAACATAGCTTAACCCTAGTAGGGAAAAGGCTAAATCTAAAATGAAATGTTGAATTGATATGATATTACATTAGTCTTAATAATGGTGGTGATGTAATGATCTTTTAATAAGTCCTTCAAGGGTTGATACAATAGCATAACATGAAGAGACATAAAAGGATCAATTATGAAAAAGGTTGTTGTAGCTTGTTGCTCCATAATACCCAAATTAAAAAAAGATTGCTCAATAATTCATTTTGGGGTCCTCAAAGGTCTTGGATTTGGAATTTGTCTTTCTTGCAAACAAAGGTCTTCATTTGTCATGTAATTTGGGGATACATAATGTTCAATTGTTTCATAATTTTCAATATTACCAATGTTTTCATTTTGAATGTTACCAATGTTATCAACATTTTCTATATCGATTCCAACATTTTCATTTTTAATATCAATTCCAATGATTTCATTTTCAATCTCAGCATTTTCATATTCAAGTTCATATTCATTTGAAATAATATTTATAGGTGGAGAAGAGGCCTCACCTTGACCAACATTTGACATACCTTATATTCTCTTCTTGTGAATTTCTCTATCTTTTTATCTATATGCTTAAATTTTCTCTATTGTTAGTATTCTCTTACCTTTTTATTTACAACAAAGTTATACTTTCCCCCATTATACCTACAAAAAGATGCACAAAAATGATTGATAAAGTAAATTTGGTGTTGAATTGAGCACCAAAAATTGACTTTTATCTCTAACAAACACAAACATGTGTTTGTTGACTACAAAAGGAATGTGGGGGTTGTTGGAATGCTCAAAATGGCTCGCTATCCTTTTTTGTATCACTCACCAAATAGATATTAGTTTTAAATAGATATCAATTCCAAATTGACATCCATTCAGTTTTCACAAAAGAGAGCGCCAAAGGATTTTCCTTGGTCTCTTTTATTTTTATGTGGAAAAGGTAACTGATATTCATTTAGCATCACTAGTATATATATACTATACATAATATATATTATGTACTATATATAGCATACTTTATATTATATAACATATAATATATTTAGTATATTGAATATATTTTATTATTGTTAGCATTATGTTATATGTTGTCATTGATGTCAAATCCTATGGTTTGGATTAAGTCTGGATGTGGTATATTGAGCAACATTGGAAGATAGGTATGTATGTGATGTTTTTAGGCATTTTTAGATTTCTTGGAAGTCTTGGTTCTTTGAGATATATTTTGTTGATGTTACTTGGTGCTATTCTTGGGTTCGGATTGATCTGGAAGTCCAGATTGTGTAATGACAGTTTTATAGCATGTAGATAATGTTTTTGGGTCCGACATTGGTGATGTATATAATGTGTTGATGTGTTTGATGAGGAACATTGTGATACAATATACTTCTCATTCTAACCCACCACCAAAATGTTTAGTGGCAACCTATTTTAGATCTCTGCCTTGGCCAAATTGAAGGATTATGTTTTTTTCTAGAGATAATATATGTAGGAGTATGATCTGGAAGAGTTAGTGTGGCATCTTCTATGAATGGCTAATTGTGTTGAAGATATGAGAGATTGAAAGAATCTAGTTGATGTGTGAAGTTATGTTGTGGATAGTTACCAGAAGGAGTTCAACAATGTAGACTATGGTGGATTCTCTATTCTATCTTTCTTTCTTTGACAATGAGCCTTTATGGGAAATGAACCCTCCAACAGTGAACCATCCTTTGTAAAAATTACCTTAGCTAGTGTCACTTGAACTGGTGTTTCTATATTGATAATTATAATTCTTCATGGTTTTTCCCTTCTTGGGTTTTCCACATAAATTTTGGTGTTCTTTGTGTATGATCCATTATGTGCATATGGTTTCATACTTTATCTATTTTGATTGATTCTACTAGTTGTTATGGATCTATGAATAAAGTTTAAAGAAGATTTTAATTGTCAGCTAATTCAACCCCCCTCTTAGTTGCCTGGATATTCAACAATTGGTATTAGAGTTGTGGTTCCTTGATATAAAGCTTAACCACTTGAGGTAGATCTTGATCCAATGGAACATAATTTATCTATTCCTATTTATGAAGGATCTGGTTATAGTTTTTGTAAAGTAAATATGAGAGGTTATCTAGTTTATTTGGGTTACAACACTTGGAGAGTGGTGAAGACTAAGTATGTTCAACTGATGAATGGTCTTACTACTCCAAATGAGATACAAGCTTGTGAAGAAAATGAGAAGGCAAGGTATGCTATCTTTAGTGCATTATCAAAAAATGAATTGATAAAAGTTATTTCTTTGTATACTACTAATGAGGTTTAGTAGAAGCTAAAAGATATCTATGAAGGAAATGAGAGAGTTAAGTTGACAAAGAGGCCAATAGCTAAGCGAAGGTATGAAAACCTAGAGATGGAAGAAGGAGAAGACATAGTAAGCTATTTTAAGAAGGTTGATAGTGCAGTGAATGAAATCAAGGAACTCAGAGGCACTTTAAATGATGAATATGTAATTGAAAAAATATTGATGACTCTAACAGTGAGTTATAGTGTTAAGATCTTAGTCATTGAAGAAACCTATGATTTGAAGAAGTTCACTAGAGAGCAGCTATTCGATACCTTGACTACATTTGAAGTGATAAATTTTGGAATGGACAAATACAAATTAGAGACAACATTAAAATCATTTGAAGATGGTCCAGATGATGATGATAGCCTGGATGAGATGGAATAAAAATTTGTGAGGAAACTGAAGAAAGGCACCGACAAGTACAAAGGTATATTACCCTTTAAATATTGTAGATGTGGAAAGATTGGTCATATAGCTTCTAGATGTCTGAAAAGGGGAACAAGACAAAAGTTTAGGGAAAACAAAGGAAAGTTCAATAAGAAAGCCAATTATGTTAAGGATGATGCTAGAATTTTATATGATGAATTAGATTATGAAGAAGGTGATTATTTTTTCTAGTTGAAAAGGATACACCTAGGTTTGATATTTCTAAGATTTTTGCTACTACATTTCATGCTAGAAGAGATAAGAATGAATGGTTGATTGATAGTGAACACTCAAACTATATGAGTGGTGATAAGAGTAATTTCATAAAGCTTGAAAAATATGATGGAGGTTATGTTAGGTTTGGAGATGATCAGACAACACAAATTGTTGTGATTGGTTCAATTACTTTTGGTGGAAAGCATAACACTAATAATGTCTACTATGTGAAGGGTTTGCATCATAATATTTTGAGTATTGGATAGATGTGTGAAAATGGATATAATGTTTTTTTTCAGGATAATGGATGTGAGATCCAGAAGGAGTCTGAAACGGTTATTACAGCAAGAAGAAGGACAAATAGAAATATGTATTAGCTAGAAGCAGCTACAAGACATTGTTTGTTATCTCAACTTAATGACAACTAGCTATGGCATCAAAGGATGTGTCATATCAACTTTGATAACCTTGTATAGATCAATTCAAGGAGTGTAGTGAGAGATTTATTGAGATTGACCAAACTGAATAACAATATATGCAAGGAATGTCAAGTAGGGAAGAAAACAAAGAGCATATTCAGAGGAAAAGAGTATTCATCCATTGGATTACTAGATTTGGTTCACATAGATCTATATGGTTTGACCAAAACAAGGAGCTTACAAGGTGAGAGGTATTTCATATTATTGATTGATGATTATTCAATGATGAATTGGGTTGCATTTTTAAGAAAAGTTTGAGGCATTAGAGATGTTCAAGATATTCAAGGCAAAAGTTGAGAATCGGGTTGATAGGAAAATCATCTGTTTAATATCTAATAGAAGTGGAGGATTTATTTTTGATGAGTACAATTATTTCTATGAGAAACATAGCATTATAAGATGGTTATCTACCCCCTGGACAATATAATATAATGGTGTAGTGGAAAGGATGAACCAAAATATACAAGAGGTAGCTAGAACTATGATGAAAGGAGAAAAATTACCAGAAGTCTATTAGAGAGAAGTAGTTCACACAACAACATACATTCTTAACATAATTTTGTACCGAAAGAAATATGGGAAGATATCCTATGAACTTTGGCATGGTAGAACTCCAACAATAAAATATTTCAAAGTATGTGGAAGAAAGTGCTATATCCCAAAGATGGGGATAATCTTGGAAAGTTTGACAATAGAGAAAATGAAGGTATATTCTTAGGCTATTCAACAAAGATCGAGGCATACTAGTGTTACAACAAAAGGATGAATAGGATTATTGAAAGTGCAAATGTGAAAGTTGATGAAAGTACTTCAAAAGACTCAAAAATAGTTGCAGGATATGAATCTAATGAGTCTGGAGAAAAGAAAAAGGAAGAGGAAATCAAAATTGGAGAAAACAATAATCAAGATGATTCGACATCTACATCCAAGACCCCAAGGTATGTTCAGAAGAATCATTCAGAAGATCGGATTATTGGAGATAAGAGAAAAGGTATCATCACAAGAAACAAAGCGGCTCAAGAGAAATTTTTGTTGTGTTTACTATTTGAAACTGAGCCAAAGACACTAGAAGAATCTTAATTAGATGAAGGAAATGAAAGAAGAGATGGATCAGATTGAAAAAAAATCAGACATGGGAATTAATCAAGAGATCAAAAGACAATAATCTAATTGAAACTAAGTGGGTATTTTGGAACAAACTAGATGAAGATGGAAAGGTTGTAAGAAACAAGGAAAGGTTGGTTTGTAAAGGTTATAATCAGATTGAAGGCATTAAATTTGATGAAAATTATGCTTCAATTTCTTAGATGGAGGCAATCAGGATGTTCTTGGCATTTGTACCATTTAAGGATTTCAAGGTTTATCAAATGGATGTGAATTCAGCACTGCAATGGAGAATTGAAAGAAGAAGTTTATATTGAACAACTAGAAGGTTACAGGTTGAAAGATGATCCAAACATTATTTGTCAATTGAAGAAGGCTCTTTATGGACTGAAACAAGCCCCTAGACCTTGGTATGGAAGAATAGACAAGTACTTGATTGATCAAGGATTTCAGAAAGGTTCAACTAACAATAATTTATATTTCAAGACTGATTCAGGTAAAATCCTAATTGTTGTAGTATATGTTAATGATATAATCTTTGGAGGAAATGAAGATATGTGTAGAAGATTTGCTAATGAGATGCATAAATAATTTGAGATGTCCATGATTAGTGAGAAAAATTTCTTCCTTGGTCTACAAGTTAATCAGAGTGATAAAGGAATTTACATTTCTCAATCTAAGTACATCAAAGAGCTACTGAAGAAGGTTGGGTTGGAGAACTCCAAACCAGTGTGTACACCTATGAACATGGAATGAAAGTTAACCAAAGATGATAAATATACTAAGGAAGATGCAAGTCAGTACATGTCAATAATTAGAGGACTGCTATATTTGACTACTACCAAATTAGATATCATGTATGTGGTTTTTTTGGTAGACAGATATCAGCAAGAACCAAAAGAATTGCATGTTGTGGTAGAAAAAAGGGTTTTTAGATATTTGAAAGGTATAGAAGAGTTTGGTTTGTGTGATGGACTTATAAAGCACTAAGAGGGGGGGTGAATCAGTGATAGCAAAAACAATACCACATTAAACACTGACTGGTAGAGATACTTAACAAGTTTACTAAATACTAAACATGCAATCCAAAATGATATTAAAGCATCCACAACAAGTAAAACATCCACCATAACACAAGTGTTTATACGTGGAAAACCCAACTAGGAAAAACCACGGTGAGATGAGACTCACAAGTTAACTATCTGCAGTAATAAATAACTGACTGGTTAAGGTATACAAAAGTAATCTACTAGGAGTGAATCCTATTAAAGATCCCAAAGCTCTATTAGGAGCTATATCCTATTAAAGGTAGTACCCTATTAGGAGTAACCTTAGTAGAGGATTTCAAAATCCAAACCAATGGATCACCTTGTTCGAGGATCTGTACATTGAAGCTTGTTAGGGCTTACCCGGTTAAGGGATTTGACTATTGTAGTGATTAGAAAACAACAGGTGGTGTGATCTAGAAGTAGCACAACTTGCTTGAATAGATCTTCTTTTTCTCACTCAAAATTGCATCACAAACTGCATCACCGGCATACTCTGTAACACCTCCAACAACTTAACACTTCTATTTCACATCATATGAAAAAATAGTTCATCATAATATCATTCTATAGACATTAGATTTCATGTCGGTTTAGGAATCATATCACAATTTCCTAGGTGCAGTGTATCTAGACAATCTAACATAACTCATCACAGATTGCCACCAAATCTATTGGCTAGGGATAACTCATCATGACTGGCGATAACTTATCACACAATCAATGAATACCGGTTAAGAGTTAACCACTTTCAACACATAAATCAATTGTCCTTCATTTGCTTCTTTGATGGTCTCCATTGAATCTCCAAGCTTGTGTCAAGCCAATCCTGCATATACCAGTTAGACACCCTCCAAACCATCTTAAACTAAATATCTAATATCATTTTTGCAATACGAGGGGTTTTAGGAGTAATACCGGTTTTTCTTAACTAATATGACTAAGACAAAGTGATCATATGGGTGTGTATACATGTGCCATCAATGACAACACATGAAGTCATCTATTACAATCATCATCAAGCCAACATTATGGTATCCTAGGAAATCAAATTTTATCCTAACAGCTTATAAAAATGCAAACTGGGTCAGAAGTGTTGATGATAGGAATGATGAAAATAGGGCAAACAACTAGGAGGGGGGTGAATCAATTGTCACAAAAACTCACACACTTGAACTTATTATCAGATATGATTATTAAATATGAAAGCATAAATCAGAAACATAACATGAGCACATATAACACCAAGATTTTTGTACATGGAAAACCCTATTAGGGTGAAAACCACGATGGGGATGAACCCACAAAATAGGTATACTCTGTTCTAATTATTACAATGGGTAATGCACATGCATTCAAGAACACTTCCTAAATCTCACTTCTCGAACCAAATAAGGCTTACTACCCAAGGAAGGCTCACTTTGTATACATACAGATTTAGATCACATCCAGAAAACATGAACTATAAAATAGCGTCTCCTTAATGCCTAGTTTAGTTCCATTGAAGCACAAGATAACTTTCTCTTTCACACTTCTCCCCATTCAAAAGATGTATATATTTAGCACACATACATTCTTACTTATCCAACTCACATACTCAAATACACAATTGTTACATTTATTTATAGATAATATCAACCTATCTTTCGAAGGTTGGCTCAACACTCATCACCTAATTACAAAAGTACAATCATGCACAAAAAAAAATATTATATGTGGACTAAGCAATGTCAGTCAATACATAGCATGGACCCAAATTAATCACCTTGAACAACAAACACCTCCAAGAATTATTTCTTGAACATCTGCAACACGCTACAAGCATTTGGTTGGCCAAGAACATGAATAATACCACTTGACCAAAATAAATCATCAATTACAAACTCAACAATCAATGCGGACCATCAACATAAAAGGCACATGATCCATAAATATCAACAAGCATCATGAATTACCATAGAAACATCTGCACCAACATAAATTACTAGAATCATCATTAGCATACCAAATCTCAGGAACACCAACTATAATGACTGGCAATCTTGAAAAAACACTTACAGACCTCCAAAACCATGAACCACTTGAATTGATGACACACAAAAACATCCCAAACATACCTCCAAATCCACAGATCAAGATATTACAATGCAGAGTAATGCAGATCAAAATATTGAGATTCTATCACCACTAAACAACTGAAAAACTAGCCACAACATAGATTCTTTTAACTCAATCAAATCTTCATGCGGACCTCTGAAACTTATAATTAATAAACTATAGATAATCCTTTACAAACCCTTTAATCCGCAAAATATGATCTTCAATAGATTTGACAAACTAGCTTACTGAACTTCACTGCAGCACCAGCTCAGATAGAGAAGTATGTTGACATTAATAACAACACATCTCTCAAATATCCTCAAACACATATTTGCAACATTATTCCAACAATATTCCCCTTTGTCATTGATGGCAACATATGATATGAAAAACAATAAATGACAAAGAAATCAACAACTCCCCCTTTGACGTTGCACACAACAAATCTTCACATGACTCTCTCCCCAAACAAATTTTCACATGACTCTCTCACCCTTTAACATCAATGGTAAAGGAACATATTTGTAATGAAACTAGAAAAACTATATTTAAACATCTAACTCGCAAAACTAACTACTCCTGCTGAGTAGAAGTCACCCATCATCAATCGAGATCACAAGATATGACCGTGAAATGCATCAGACTAATTCATACTAATGCATCTTAGTTATGATTGGGAGGGGAAATCACCCCTAACTTCCCTCTGAGATACTCAAAAGTATCCTTAGGCAAAGGCTTTGTGAAGATATTTGCAATCTATTCCTTAGTAGACATATACTCCAATCTGATTTCCTTCTCATTTACCTTTTCTCTCAAAAAGTGAAACTTGATGGATATATGTTTAGTCTTGGAATGCAACATCGAATTCTTACAAATGTTGATAGCACTTGAATTGTCACAGTAGATATCAATAGGTTCATCATACACTACTCTGATATCTTTCAACATCTACTTCATCCATACCACCGAAGTACAGTTGTTTGCAGCAGCAATATATGCTACCTCTGCAATAGATAGAGAAATAGAGTTTTGTTTTTTGCTCAACCATGAAACCAATATTTTTCACAAAAAAAAATTCACCATCACTGGTACTCTTTCTATCATCCACATGACCTACCCAATCAACATCAGTAAAAGCACTCAAAGTAAAATCATCTTTAGGATACCATAGACCAAAATCAACTATCCCTTTCATAAATCAAAAAATTCTTTTGACAGTTACAACATGAGATTCTTTAGAATTGGCTTGAAATCTAGCAACAAGACAAACTGTGTTCATGATATCAGGTCTAGTTTGAGTTAAATAGAGAAATCCACCAATCATAGATCTGTATCTAGTCTAATTTGTCTTAGGAGAATCATCATCTTTAGTTATCTTACATTCAATTGCCATAGGAGTACCAACCGGCTTTGAGTCTTCCAATCCAAATTTTTTCAACAATTCTTGTACATACTTTGATTGAGATATAAAGATTCCTTTTCTTGACTATGTGATTTTCAATTCCAAGAATAATTTCATCTCTCCAATCATAGACATTTCAAATTCATTCTACATTTCATCAACAAAAATTTTGCACAAACTATCATTCCCTCCAAAGATAATATCATCAACAAAAACTTCAACAATCGAAATGTTATCATTATCAATCTTGAAATACAAATTACTATCAGTAGTACCTTTGTTAAATCCTAGCTTCAGTAGATACTTATCCAATCTAGCATACCATGCTCTTGGGGCTTGTTTCAATCCATACAAAGCTTTCCTCAACCAGCAAATCATACCACCTTGATCAAACAATTGAAATCAAACCAGTTGCTCAATATACACCTCTTCTTCCAATTCACCATTTAGGAATGTTGACTTAACATCCATTTGATAGACTTTGAAATCCATGTAAGCAACATAACCAAGAAACAATCTTACAACTTTAATTCTTGCCACCGGAGCAAAGGTTTCTTTAAAATCAATTCTTTTTGTCGAGGCTAAAGTTGAACTCCAAAGAAGTATCCTGAAACTTGTTAGTCCATCATAAAATATAAAAGAAAGCTATAGGAAAACTTAGCTTCAACCAATGAAGTAACATGAAGTAAATAAAATAAACAAGATTTTACCTTCCATGATTTACACCTCATTGTGTCCTAACTCCATTGTTCTTGGTTGCGGATAATTTTTCTCTCAAACAAGAACAAGTAGATTCCAAGATGTCATATGAAAAATGGACTGATAGTTAACTAATACTAAGATATGCAAATGATATTAAGCTAAAATGTTATGAAAATGATTTATGCTCAAAACTCTAAAATGTTATTTTCTTCAAAAACTCACAGATGCAAGATAAAGACTCCTAGAATGTCTGTAAGATTAACTAGTAGACTATTAGTTTCAAAAATGGCTTAGGAGACCTCTATTTATAGATTTTTGAGTGCATAAACTTAGGTGGTAGAGATCAACGGTCTTGATTGAATCTTGCAAATTGGATGGCTATGAGTAAGAGGTTGAGATGTGAGAGAGAAAGGTGGAAGATGTTCCTCCTACACCTTGATTGAGAAGAAGACTTGAGAGAATATAGGATAGTTGGAGAATATTTAATGATAAGAGGACAAGTGGAATCAACTTCCTCCAAAGATGTAGGAAGGTTGGAGAGAATATAGGGAGGTTGAGGAATGTGTGTACATGCACATTATTTGAAGAATAAAATGAATGTTGAAGATAATGACAAATATTAATATCTTTAGCCACATGATGGATGAGTTGGCAACGAAGAAGTGATGTGGAGATCAGCTGAGTTAGAAAAGGGAGATTAAATAATTAAGAAATTATTTAATTAATGGGACTATAGCATAGTGGATAGAAGAATAATTAAATATTAGATATTTAATTAATTGATTAGAAGAAAAGGATATAATGAATTAATAGAAGAACATGAAATGAATTAAATAAATTAATCTTTTCAAATTAACTATTTAATAGAAGAATAATTATTAAATAAATATTAAATATTTATTTAATTGCTGATAACCAATTTTGTGTATACATTTTGCCCCTCTTTGAAACGATGTTGAGACAACATTGTTTCAAAGATTAAATCAAGTCTCGATAATACGTCTGACAAAGATTAAAAAAAATCTTGATTATGTGCCCCCTTGGGAGATTGATCATGAAATTTTTAAGAAAATGTTTGATTGAGTGATTAATCTCATGAGAATTGATTAAAAAGATTTGATTATAGGCCTCTTAATTAAATTCATTTTTGAAAAATAAATAAAATTGCCCCACTTAAAACATTAATTACCCCTTCAAAAATCAATTAAAAGATAATAATAAAATTAACCTAGGTCAATTTTATCCTCATTTGCAAATTTGTCATCTCTTGGAGAAAAAAGAAATTGGAGTGTTGAGCTGGAAAAAATGGTGATCTCGTTCGAGAACCATCGATTGGAGCATGTGTGATGATACTAGAGACCTGTTGAGTATGATCCACCAATGAGTAGTCTATCTTAATCTTGTTTTGAGCTTTCCATACAAATTTCCATGTTTTTGGCATGATTTAGGATATTTTGAAAAATTTTCCGTTTTTCGTGTTTTGTTTTAGCTCTTTTGCACTTTCAATTAGTGCAAATATTGATTAGGTTAATGCTTTTGATAATTTAGTGCTTTCATCCTTTGTGTTCTCATGTTCGTTAGGCATGTTAGCGCAAATGTTTGTTTAGCATCTATGTTGAATAGAATAGCATTTTTGAATGGTTGGATAGCTCATTTACTTTAAAAAATGAATTTGTTTAATTTTGACAATGTTAAAATTCAATTTGATGAAATTTGATGTAAATTGGGTAAATTGATAGACAATTGATGGAGGATTTGATAAATTTGATCAATAGGATAGATGACTAATTGATTTGATTTGATAAGATAGTTGATTGATTGATTGACAGAAACCATGATTCTAGGTTTGATTTGATAGCTCTAAGAGGCCGATTCAATCTCTAATGAAGAGCTTGATAGATTTGATTAAACGCATTTTCTTGATTGATCATTTGATTGATTTATTGATAGATTAGTCATCTTTTATATTTGATAGATAGATGATTGATAGAGGTCAAATTCTCTTGTTTAAATAGGAGAAACTTGATGTTCCCCAGTGTCGAGAGAAATTCCCAGCTATACGCCATTTAGTTCCAGAGCTGACACAGGATTAGATTAGACATATTGATGTGTGTGGATTGCATCATCTGTTATACATGCCTGACATTAAATATAACAGGGGTTTTTTATCGCATTGGTTGAGAGATGGCATAGCGAGCATGACACGTTTCACCTGCCCATAGGTGAAATTAGTGTGACGCTCAAGGATGTCTACTGGATCTTACACATCCCTGTGACTGGTGAATTAGTTTAGTATGATTACCAGGATCTTGGAGGGATAGAGGCTTGTAGAGCCATGTTCAGTGATGTGAGAATTGATAGAGGGGAGATTCAATGGGACGACATGATTATGTACTAAGATTCTCCTAGTGATTCTTGCAGGCTTGATTGGCGGATTCATTTGTCCTGATAGGAGATCTTGAGGTTTTGTTGTTGGTTGGGGTGGGATTTTATAGAGAATAATGTAGCATCAGACTCACTATGCATGGGTTGTGTGTATTCTCACTCATTTATATCACGATTTACATCATGTTATTTATGATGACAATGCTAATCTGTCAACTAGATGCACACTTCTATAGGTCTGGTGCTGGGAGCACATTGTTGTTACCCAGCCTATTCATGATAGAGTTCATGGTGATGGTCAGCCATATGTATATTTATGCAGAGGTACCCTTACTTATCCAAAGCTAGGTAAGATCGAGTATTTGTGATGGGTTTTATATTCCATGGATACTATGACTTGGAGACCATATATTTGTTGTGAGCCTTGGATGGAGGACGATCGAATTTTGCCATTGATTTTGTAGAGTAGGTACTTGATTGGTCACACTCCATTTATTATTGAGCGATAGTTAGTCGGTCATATTTTGAGATAGTTTCGTATCATTCATCACATACCTTTTGGTGTCACCATGTATTCACGGAGATACAAGGATAGGCAAGATTAGTCTTTATCTTTTGAGATAGAACATGTAGAGTTTTTTAGCTATTCCAATGGTTGCCTATGATTTGAGATTACATGTTTTGGATGTCGGGGTCACAACAAATTATGCTCAGTATATGTTTGCACACCCTTTTCCTTGGATTACCAATCCTGCAAACACTCCTGCTAGCTCAGGAGATGAGGAGGATGATTTAGATTATCCTATTATCTGACGATGAAGATGAAGGTGGGAGCTTAGAGCTGCATTAGAGGTCGAGGGAGATGGAGGATATGAGAGTAGAGATGGCCGAGGAGGGAGACATGGATGGAGGGGAGGTTGATTGAGAGTCTGAGGAGGACCTTTTGGACCAGTTGGGAGAGTTGTGAGACCACTTCCTCTAGTAGGCAGAGATGCAGGTTGGATAAGTCAGGATACAAGTAAAGGAGGGATGGGAGTAGTGAGAAGATTATCCTCTCCAAGACTAGGAAGGAGTAGAGGATTGGATAGAGATTGGGGTGGGGTATTGATTTTGGGCAGATCCATCCAAATCTAGGGGTGATTATAGCTTAGGGTGGTTGGGATGAGAGGGAGGAGGGTTGAGAGGATCATGTGCCCATCATTCGGCAGTGGATTATGAGAGTTGTCCTGGTGGAGATAGAGGTGGTGATGAGGCCATACAGGATATACCCCAATAGGATGTGCCACAGAAAAAGAGCTTAGATGACCTTAGAGCACAGATTGATAAGCTCAGAGCATAGGTTCAGACGCTCACTACTGAGAGAGATAGAGCTATGAGGAGACAACAAGATACACAAGATTTTCTAGATCATATTTAGTAGGTTGGATCCGGCACTCTCTCAGCTGATATTGTTAGAGCATTGTATCGGGCTAGGAAGGAGACAACATACTAGTGTCAGTGATATGAGGATCTAGTTCATGAGAGCCAGAGAGTAGGGAGTTATGCGACTATTCCTGTATCCAAGTTATGGGACCTCCATAGAGGAGTAGGGATCGAGGAGCATAGCCATCTGGAGGATCATCTTGTCCATAGCTACAAAAATGGATAGAGTCAAGTGGTAGTGGTATAAGGCAGCCTTGATTTTAGACTTGCTTTGTATTGTTGGGACACTGTATTTTATTGATTATTGCTTTGATATCATTGTATACTTTGACTTTTTATTGTTTAATGATGATATGAAAACATGGACTCTATATGATGCTAATGATTCATGATTTATTATGCATGGTACTTTGATGATGATGACCTATATGATTGATTATAGTGTTTACATGGATTATGCTTTACTGATCTATATATGCAGTGATTTAATGGATGATGTGATGATGATCTTTCTTTCTTTTATATTTCATGATGATCTATATGCCTTGATGATGATGATGATCTATATGATGTGATAATGATGTTTACATGAATTTCATAATCTTTATGAAAATGATGAAAAATGTGAATCCTTGTATGATGATGAAAATGACTCCTATTTATGACTTATATGAGGATGATGATATGAAATTATTCACATGATTTATATGCAAGTGAAAGTGATTCTATAATGCTCTACTTAAATTATTAAAATCAAATATCTTTATGAAAATTCTTATAATGATGACGTATGCAAATGAATGTTGATTTCTATTCTCTTGATGTGTATGCATATGATGATGAAATGATCTACATGAAATGTATTTGATTTCAATTTTGACGATTTTAAAATACAATATGATGGTTATGGGTGTAAATGACTATATAATGATAAGAATGATATGTTTGATTAAACTCATGTGATGGATACCTATATCATGATGCATATGCTTATATTAATGAGATGATATTGTGATGCTTATAGATGTGATGTTATGATCACAATGAGATGCTTATAATGATACAATAAATGAATCTAAGTGCAAAAGATGCAATTAAATGATCTTAATGGATGAACCTGAATGATAATGAACCTAATGCAAATAATAATGATGTAATACAAAATGATCAATGAAATGCACTTAATGCAAACAAATGAAATGAATGATTACGATTAATATGCAAACCTAATGATTCTAAAGATAAATGAACCTAATATGATCAAATGCAAATTGTTTTTGATTATCCAAGTATGCTCAATTTTTATTTTTGACCATTGATCTCAAATGAAATGCTTATAATGCAACTAACAATGAATTCTTATAATGCAGATGATAATGAGCTAATCTAGAATGATCTAATTAAAATGATACTTCCATTCCTCATGCGTTGTCTTATATAATGCTTGATTTCATCATTGAGCTTTTAAATGTTGTAAGAAAATACAAGCAACTTGACATAATTATTCAAGTTTACCTGAGTATTTCTTACATGGATTTTGATATAGAAAGTTTATACAAGCAACTTGACATGATGAATCAAGTTGACCTAAGTATTTCTTGCAGAACAGACAAGGATTATCCCCTTTCATGAATGACTCAGAACATCCTCCTTGATCTTTTATCGATCATATCCTTAGATGAGTATATACCTTACTAAGAGATAAACCACAGACAGCAAACAAAGAAAATAATCATGCCCCATCATAGATACTCTATTCATGGACATCCTTGAGTCACATAGAGTGCATGATTAGCAAAAATCAAGATATAAACACTGAATCTTGTATGTCATACACATGTTCTCATGGTCATTAACTAATATAATCAACTTGATGAATAATCATTGATAATCCTTCATTACTTGTTGATTTAATCCTTGTATTATGAGTTTCATGATTCAGTTGCTACAAATGCCTTGATCTTCATTTCCTTGTTGCTCGTTATTGTTGGAATCTAAGAACATTGAGAGGGGGAGTGAATCAATGTTCTACCAGTGTGATTATTTGTAACCTTATTAATAAAATAACTTAGTAACTAGTATGCATAAAAGTAAACAACAAGTAATAATGATGCAACCACAGGAACAAACACCATAATGCAAAGATTTATATGTGGAAAACCTCAAGAGGAAAAAGAATGGTTGGATTAGAGACCCACAATATCTATCCACTGGCCAAATGAACAAATATTACATGAGGGACCTACACATGCAGGAAGGCGCACTGCCTAGAGCACACTGCTCATCACAAAAGGAGCCTCACTAACTATAGACACCAAATATGGAGTTACAAACAAAATTTTGAACTCAGAGTATGCATCTTCTATGTTGGATGAGTTCTGGTTTAAGCATTGTCTATACCAGTTAACATTGTTCCCTTCTTTACTGTTAACTTTATTCACTTCCTAATCCTCTTAACCACTAACCAAGACTGACTACAAATCATTACATTCACATTTTGTTGATCAAGATCATTCGCATGATATCACATAACCTATATCACCAAAAAAGACCTAACAGGACTGACTTATATATCCTTTACAAACATAAACATAAATGTCTTATGTCATCTTACAATCACATTTACAAAGTGATTACATATTGGCCTAGACAAAATATAAACATTTATTTATGTTATCATTGTCGCCTCCACGTTACACTTCCTGGATCAATCTCCTATGTCGGCCTTCATGTATCAGTTCCTAGTTTGTCGGTTACCCTAAATGTCAGTTGCTTGAATGTCGGTTATTGAACCATGAATACCGATGAGTACCAGATAAGTAACCAACCAAAAACTAATGTGTTTTTCCATCAATGACAACACCATTAACCTATATAAGTATCAATTTCCAACAATCTCCCCCTTTGGCATTGATGGCAACACTCATTGAAAAATGGATCAATGAAGTGTTGTTATGGTTCCTTGCCAAAACTAATTTCCCAAAACTGATCCTTCTCCCCCTAAGCTATACATTACTCATTATCTCCCTAATCATTTTTCACATCAACCTCTCCTCCTTTGACAACAATGCCAAAGTCAGGGAAATGAATAATGAATGAAAGAATTAAACCAAAATTATGTTTACCAGAGCTGAATGTGCTTGAAAATGTTTGGATAAGAACCCTTTAAAAATGTCAGGTAAGTATCCCAACTAGATTTTCAAGTCCTCAAAATTGATACCAATCCATTCAAGATGTAAGCATGAATTTCTACCTCTATTAGATCTGTTGGTGTGGGTTTACCCATCTATTCTATACACTCTCTCTTATGAAAAAATAATGTATTAATTCGAGGACTAAAAGATCCTCTTAGCTCTCTTGCCCACTGGATCAAACTATCCTTGTCATTCTCCAAGGCTGACAAATCAGATTCAAAAAGAAAATTTTGACCATCAACGGAGTTGGTCAATGATTTCGTACCATCAAAACCGACTAGAAGTTGTTCAATTTTATCCTTATCTGCCTTTATCTTATTATCCAAGTCTGTGGTTAAATTTGTTGTGTTAGTGCAAGACCGATACACATGACTGCATTGATGAAGAGCTTCATCCAATCCTTATTAATTCCTCTGTCAATTTAGTCTTGTTAGATGCAATCATATTGTTACAGGTGGCCAATCTAGCCAAATTATAAATTTCTATTAGTTGTCGGTTTGATACATGTTGTAGAGTTTTATACTCTCTAGCAGTGTGTTCTATCAAACCTCTCAACTTGCCGGATGGACTACCAACTTGATCTATCTTACATTCTAGTGCAAGTTGCTGCAAAACTATAATTGCTTGCACAATGACTTGTTTATCTTCAGACCCTTCATTAAATTTTGAGTTGCAATGAACATTAGTTCAAAACTGCTCAGTTTCTCAATGTTCTTCTTCTTAAAATCTACTTGACCAGATGAGTCAAGTGCCAACAATGAATGACTATCCAATTTACCGAAGGATTCAACCTTATGACTTGCACCGATGGTTTCCCCACTTGGTGCAGTAACCTGCTCTACCTTGACCTCTTTCATATCTACACTTGTTACTGAAGGTTCAATGTCCTCAACCTATTTATTAACTTCCTCAACATCAATGACCTCTACATCTAGAGTGATTTGTTTTGGTGTGACCAGCTTAACCTGTTCAACATCAATTGTCAGTAAACCAACCTCAACACCCTATACAATTGGTTCAACTAGAGGAATATCCTCAGTTATTTTCTATTCCAAAACTAGTGGATCCATACCTAATATACCCTTTCCCTTGCCATCAAATGAGATGTCTTGAATACCAGACTTAGGAGGGAATTTCGATGGAGTAAAGAAATTAGGTTTATCTATAAATAATTTTAACCATTCCTCGTGGGTTTCCATAACTATTTTATTTACTCTACCTACCATAAGACTCACATGCTGATGTTTGCTCTGGAAAATTGTTTTATTTGCCAATTCAAGACACAGTTGCATCTCCTTATCTTTGATATCTCCAAAAACAGTTAATAATTCTTGTATCTTTATATGTTTATCCTCTTCAATAGCAGACAATCTCCTAGCATCTAATTTATTATATAATTTTGCTGGTATTTATTTTTCTATCTCAATAAGGGCTTTCTTATATATGTCTAGATATTAAAAAATTGGCTTCCTCAATCTCCTTTTGTTCCTTATCATCCATATGTACATAATAATGTTGTCAATTACTCAAAATTCCATCCTTGGTTACTTGATCAATTAGATCAGCAATAGAGAGAGGAGGAATGACCTTAATACTCTTACTAGATTTGAGAGCTACATCTAAATCTAATTTCTTCTTCTTACCGAGAGTAGAAGTAGAATCCTTAATTGGTTTCCTCTTCTTTGTAGTTTTCCTCTCCTTCAAAATTTTCTCTGGGGCTGCTAGAGGGGTAACTTTTACTTTTTGTTTCTTCCCTTCCTTAGGCTTCTTCCTCTGAATCTAAATGTAATTTTTAGTAATTTTAGGGGGCTCATCTTTAGTCTCAAAACCTGATGCAACAAGAGAAATATAGGCCTCTAGTTTCTTCCTACCTTCATTACACCCTTGTTGGTTGTTGCTGCTAGTGAGGCCTGAACCATTTTCGAAGAACATGATTCTACTAAATCAATGATTTATTTAATTTCAGAGGACATCTTCTGTCTAGCTTCTCCAACCTTCTTGATTTGCCCTTCCCTTTTATTCTTGCTAAAACCTATCTAAACTTTGGATTCCTTTTGTTTGGTTGTCCTAAAGGTTTTCTCCTTCTCATCTACTAGGGCATCAATAAGCATCTTGGCATACAATTCCAAGATCTGTTCATCAACTTCATACCCCATTTCAGTTACCCAAATGGTTCTAGGTTGCACTACCTCCATCAAATTTTCATCCTTTTTCACCATAAAACATATGTCAGAAGATTATTTATCAACTATATGCTTTGGGATTATTATTCTCTCTTTCATTGCCTTTTCAAATGATTTAAAATAACCCCACATAATGGAGTCTCTGTCATGTCCTAAATTCCTTAAAGCATCCTTAATTTGCTTGCCTACTAGTATATCAAAGACCCATTATCTCTTACCGGATCCTGGTAACTCATTCAAAAAGAAAAGCATTAAACATACAATAAGATTCCCATAATGGAATGTGACTTTCTTCTCTCCCTTGATCTTCCCTAGATTCATAATTAACTAATCGCACATCCACTAATAGAGATCATAATTCTCATTCTCCTTAACCATTTTGTGTGTACAGTAGATACAATAGCTAGCAACAGAGTTCAACCGATTGGATTGGGTTACCTTGTAATCGATGATCATGTTGGAAAATTGAACATCTTTGTCCCTGATGGTGCTAATCTGCATTGACCGATTGTCAAACGTGGCGCATGTTAGCTTGTTCACCTCATTGTTTGAAATCTTCTTCTTTCCTAGTGTCTAACCTACCTGGGGAAAATTGGTGATTGCACAAATATCCTCCTTGGTGATTTTGTAGGGCCAGTCTAGCCATATGAATTCACCATGGACTCGGCTTAGCACATACCAGATCATCTCATCCTCAAATTTAGGCATCTCTAGAATATCAGTGAAACCTTGATTCTCCAGAATTTCAAATTCTAGTTTCATCAATCCATCCTTGTTCAACAAGGCAGTCATGTACATTGTATTGATCTTCCAATGTGCAATGAATATATGCTCTCACATCCTACACATAAAGAACTCCATCTAGAACCCTAGAAAATGCATCGATTGACTCATCAACCTTTGCAATTTGAGGGAATTTATTGAATTACAGATGTGGATGATCCTTAATGTCCACCACAATAGGGGTAGATAAATCTACCAGAGCAGGAGAAAATCCAGATGCCATTACTATTGCAGAAAGATAGCTTGAAAATAGAGAAAATACCTCACAACCTTCGCCGATGAAAATCCTAAACAAATCTACTTTGAAATAACTGGAAATCGCTCGAAAAAACTTTTAATCACCTTTGATTTTCTTAGACTCACTCTAGTTTTCTCTAAATGTTGTGTGATAAAAAATGAAGCAGTTTTCCCTTTTATTCTGCAGAACCCTAATTTTTATTAACATTAATGCATGTCAACCTATCATACCGGATTCAAAATCCATTGCTTCTACATCGGTGAACCTTCAGATTCACTTTACCAAAGTTTGAAACAAGCTTTCAGACCACTACTAGAGGTATTGCAAGATTTATCAATAATTTTCCTCCCCCTAAGGCTAATGCCTTAGTTACCAGATGAGTTTCCTACCATTGCAAGTACATTCTATTATGTTAGTTGAGTCACCAGTGTATTTGCCTCTATCGGTTGATCTTCAAATTTCCTAACCCATTTCCTCTCATGCTCCTTCTAGATATCATCAACCTTTTTCTTTCCCTTCTCATCACTTCCTACCGGATTCTTCTTACTTCTGCAATATTTAGCAATGTGTCTTATTTTGTTGCATGCATAGTGATGGTATGATGAAATAATAATTATCTGGTAGAATATTGAGAGGGGGGTGAATCTGTATATTGAAAAACTGATACAAAGTTCCCAAACTCAAATTCAATCACACAAAGTAACTTTATCTCAGTCAAGATCAATATTCATAAGATTACTTGATATCAACCAATTTGACTATTATGACACCTTAATAGTGAACAAATTCAATCTTGTAAACATCAACAATGCTTAATCATAACTCAACATATTCATCTCTCAATGCTTCTAGTTATCATGCCTTATCAAAAAATAATCAAATCAACAAATAAGATCACAACCACAAAAGCATTCACCACTTGACACAAATGTTTATGCGTGGAAAACCCAAATAGGTAAAAACCACGGTGAGATGAGATTCACAAGGATAGCTATCTAAAGTCTTCTGAAGTTCACCCTGTTAGGATCCAAGCCTATTAAAGCTTTACAATAAGTCCTATTAAGAACCAATTCCAGTTAGGAATCACCCAGTTACGGGATTTAAAAATATGCCTTGATGAAAAGCACAATACCCTGTTAGGAGTAACCTCTCTAGAGGATTTAAGAATCCAAGTTAATGGACCACCTTGTTAGAGGATTTAATGAGTAGCCAAGCTTGTTAGAGCTTACTCGGTTAAGGGATTTTACTTTTGTTGTAATTGTTAGAAAACAACAGGTTTTGTTGATCTATCTAAATAGAACTACATTTTCTTGATCAGATCCTTCTTAGGCTTCAATCTGCCTTTACTCAAAGTACAGATCCATTCACCAATTAGGCAACTGCACACTCACAAGTTTCTGCCAATCTTGTCAACTTTGCCAACTCCTACAAACAACTTCATCTACCTTAAATACAAAAATAATTAGGTCAATATCACAACAAAAATCTAATTCTCATCATGGAGATTACAAACAAGTCGGTAAAATATTAACCATTAGAATCATAACAATCTCTTTACATTCTTCAAGAAAATTCCAACCACTCCATGATCACTACTCCATCAGACTTTGTAACTCATCATGTGATGTGCATTAGATGCAGTCCACTTTTCTCCTTCCCTAGAAAATAAACAAACATGCCAAAACAATTTGAACTTATCCTCATACAATGATCACATGTGTCTCCATCATTACCGCTCATCGGATAATAAACCAACAAACTTGATCAGTTAGGGTTTATCAATAGGTAGGGTTTATTGGTTACATTGCATAGAAAGGTTTAACCCTTTACACCGATTTACTGGTTCAAATCACAAACTTTACATACCAGTTTATATCATTTTCCACAAATCTCTTTTTACCGATTACTGGCCAATATCAAAAACAACAATATCAGCAATAACATAAATAGCATTACTGGTTCAATTGACATCAATAACAATATATCATTAATACAATATATATGTAAAATGCCAATAAACTCAAAATGCCAACAATCTCCCTCTTCGGCATTGATGCCAATACAAATATCAATGCCTTTGATTACTATTGAGATCAGTGAATAGGAATCTTGGTTTACATTACCAAGTATTCACCTTGCTTTGTTTGTCTTCAACCTACCACTGGTTCACCTAATCAAACACATAATTCTTCTCCTCAATCACATAATTCTTCTCCCCCTTTGATAGCAATGCCAAAGTGAAAGTAAATACATGTAATTTTGCTCTCACTATGCATCAACATCATACTACAACTTGATGCTCCCCCTATGGAATACATCCACTTCTTCATCAATGCATGTAAAATTCTACAAGTAATTCAGGGACTGATGCAATCAACATCATGCTCAACTAACTTCATGAAGAGGTACAACCCATAATTGACTTCTAAGATACTCAAAAGTGGTCTTAGGCAGAGGTTTGGTAAAGATATCTGCAAGTTTCTCCTTGGTAGAAACATGCTCCAAGATAACATCTTTACATTGAAATGTTTCCCTCAAGAAGTGATACTTCAACTCAATGTGCTTAGTCCTTGCGTGCAAAATAGGATTTTTAAAAATGTTTATTGCACTTGTATTATCACACAAAATCTTTATTGGTTCTGAGATTTTCATCTTAAAACCTTCTAAAATATGCCTCATCCAAATAGCTTGTGTGCAATTCATATAAGTTACTACATACTCAACTTCAGTAGTATATTGTGAAGTACAACTCTACTTTTTACTACTCCATGAAACTAACCTTCCTCCTAGAAAGAATGCTCCATCAGTAGTACTCTTCTAGTCATCAATATTTCTTTCCCAACAGGCATATATGTACACTTTCAAATCAAAATTTCCACCATATGGATACCATAACCCATAGTCAACAGTACCTTTCAGATATCTAAAAATTCTCTTGGTTGCCATCAAATGTGCTTCCTTTGGATTCTTTTGAAATCTAGCAACAATAACAAATGCATGGGCAATATCCGGTTGACTGTGAACAATATAGTATAATTTGCCAATCATTGATCTGTATTCCTTTTCATCTATAGACTTAGGTCCATCTTCCTTGGATTACTTACAACCTATAACCATTTGGGTTCCAACTGGTTTCCAATCACTCATACAAAAAGTCTTCAAAACCTCTTTCACATACTTGGATTGAGTAATGAAAATACCATTCTTCATTTATTGAAAAAAAATTCCCCTACTAATGACATCTCAAATTCATGTCATCATTACCTCCAAATATAATATCATCAACAAATACTTCACTAACCAATATTTCATCTCCTTTAGACTTGAGATAAATGTTGTCATCACTGGTTCTAGCAAACCCTACCTTCATCAGATGAGTATGAGGTCGTTCATACCATGCTCTAGGTGCCTACTTTAATCCATACAAATCTTTATGCAATTTCCATACTATGTCTTCCTTTTCTGTCAATGCATAACCATCAAGCTTCTCTATATAGACCTCTTCTTCCAATATCCCATTCAAAAATGTAGACTTAACATCCATCTGATATACCTTGAACTTCTTATGACCTGCAAATACAAGTAATGTTCAGACACCTTCTAGTCTTTCTACTAGTGCAAAAGTTTCTCCATAATCTTCTCCTTCTTCTTGTGCATAACCTTTGCAGACTAATCTTTCCTTAATCTAAATTACAACACCATTTTCATTTAACTTGTTTCTGAACACCCATTTAGTACCTATAACATTCTTGTTTACCAGTTGGGGTACCAGGGTCCAAGTGTTGTTCTTCTCAATTTGATCCAACTCCTCCTCCATAACTTTAACCCAATGATCATCACCAAATGCCTCTTTAGTACTTCTAGGTTCAAAGGTAGAGATCATGCAAGTGTTTTCTCTTATTCTCCTTCTAGTTAGTACATCGACATCCTTATCCCCAATTATCTATTCAAGACTATGATTCAGTCTCACATACCTAGGAATAATATGATCATTCTCATCAGGTTGAGCTTCTTCATTATCATCTTCTTCTGAATTTATTTGTTCTAGTTGAACAAGAACATCAGGATTTTCTTTACTAATTTTTTTCTTAACAGTTTCAGGTTCCAAAAGCAAAATTCAAGGATCTTCATCCTTTTTGTCTGAAGTTGTTCCTTCTAAAACTTCAGGATATTCATCTACACGAACATCAACACTCTCAACAATTCTCTATGTCCAGTTGTTGAAGCATTTATAGGCCTTACTCTTGGTGGAGTAGCCAAGAAATATGCCTTCATCACTCTTAGCTTCAAACTTGCTTATGTAATCACCTCTTTTAATAAAACATTTGCTTCCAAATATCTTAAAATAGCTAACATCAGGTGATCTCCCATACTAGTATTCATAAGGGGTTTTGTCCTTACCTTTTTTCATCAAAATTTGGTTCAATGTGTAGACCGTTGTACTTATAGCTTCTCTCCAAAATGTTTTCGCCATATGTCCTTGTATCAACATTGTCCTAGCTGCTTCAACTACTGTCTAGTTGTTTCTTTCTACTATACCATTCTGTTGTGGTGTCCTTGGTGCAGAAAGCTACCCCTTGATACCATTCTCATCACAGTACTTAGTGAATTCCTCATAAGTAAATTCACCGCCTTGATCTATTCTCAGACATTTTATCTTTTTGCCACTTGCTTTCTCAGCTAAGGCCCTGAATGCCTTGAATTTACCAAAAGCTTCATGCTTATCCTTCAAGAATGTGACCCACGTCATCCTTGAACAATCATTAGTGAAGATCATGAAATATCTATCACCTTGAATGCTTCTTGTTCTTATTGGTCCACATAGATCTGTATGAACCAAATCTAACAAGTGCTCCATTGAGAAGGACTTGTTCTTGAAAGTTGAAGAAGTCATCTTTCCTAACTGACATTCTTTACAAAGAGCATTAACCAGTTTGTCTAGCTAAGGCTAGCCTCTTATTGTCTTAGACTTGCTTACTTTAACAGTATTGTCAAAATTTATATGACAAAATCTCCTATGCCAAAGCCAACTATCATCTATTTTTGCAATCAAACAGTTGTTAACTTTAAGATTAAGATGAAATAGATTACCTCTAGTCTGTTTCTCAGTTGCAATCAATTCACCTTTGTTGTCAAAAATTTTGTACATACCATTTTTGAACTCGAGTAGGTATCCTTTGTCATTAAGTTGTGCCATACTCAAAAGATTGTTCTTTAGGCCTTCAACCCAATAGACATTGTCAGCACTACTCTTCCCATTAAGAGAAATAACTCCCTTACCTTTAACCATACAAGGTGAGTTGTTGCCAAATCTGACAACACTGCCATCAAATTCCTTCAGGGAAAGAAATTTGCTCTGATCACCGGTCATGTGATGTGAACAACCACTATCAATGATCCAATCATAAGAGTTATCCATTCTGGATACTAGTGCCTTCTGATATGATATATCTTCCTTAATATCTACAAACACAATATCTTCACTAGCATCATCATCATCATATTATTCATCAGTAATACCACTGTCAAATTTTACAAGATAGTCTCTTTTGGCTTTACCCGTATACTTCTTAAATTTATCTCTTTTGTACTGATTTTCACCATTAGGGAAATTAGTTGTTATATGACCAATTTTGTTGCATGCAAAACATTTTAAAGGTAGCTTACCTCTATATTTACCAGTGCCTCTAGGCAGTTGTTTTGCTAACAATGCTTCAAGTTCCACTAAGTTGTCTTCATCATCAACATCTCTGTTGGATCTAGATTCATAACCATGGTCAGTATCTCTACTTCTTCTCACATATGGGTTAGAGATAGAAGCTCTAAATTCAACTTTTGATCTATGTACACTACCATCATAGCCATTTAGTTCAAAATCAGTAAGTTTTCCAATAATAGAGTCAATAGATACCTTAGATTTGTCAATGGACTTCAGTTCCTAGATAGCTGCAACTCAGATAGCATAGACTGGTAGCAGGGTTCTTAGTACCTTACTGATTACTGTCGCATCTTCCACTTTCCCTCCTACACTCTTTATCTCTCCAACTATCTCTTTTATCCTTTGACCATACCGCTGGATATTCTCACCTTCGGACATTCTCATATCATCGAACTTTCCTCTTAAACTCTCTTCTTTAGCAATCTTGACATGTTCATCACCGCTATATATATATATTATTTTCTTTCATACTTCATATGCAGTTTCAAGACCATGAACATCTACATACTCAACATTAGATAGGGAACTGATAATAGCCTCTAAAGCTTGATGATTTTCTTGTTGTTCTTTCTTTTGATCATTAGGAAGGATTCTAGTAGGTGTAATATACTTAGTTTCTATGTGATCCCAATACTGACTACCAAGACTCTTAATGTAAATCTTCATTTTGTCGCTCCATATTCTATAGTTATCTTTGTTGAACTTCAGACCTTCTTTCTTCATCATGATCTACAAGATCTTTTCCTCAAGTTTTTAGGCTTTGAGATTAAAGAGGACCTGAGACACTCTGACACCAATTGATGGTATGATGAAAGAATAAGTATCTCGTAGAATACTGAGAAGGGGGAGTGAATCAGTATACTAAAAAACTGATACAAATTTCCCAAACTCAAATTCAATCACACAAAGTAACTTTATCTCAGTCAAGATCAATATTCATAAGAATACTTGACATCAACTAGTTTGACTGTTATGACAACTTAACAGTAAACAACTTCAATCTTGTAAACATCAACAATGCTTAATCATAACTCAACATATTCATCTCAATAGATCTAGTTATCATACCTTATCAAAAATTAATCAAATCAACAAATAAGATCACGACCACAAAAGCATTCACCACTTGACACAAGTGTTTATACATGGAAAACCGAAATAGGTAGAAACTACAGTGAGATGAGACTCACAAGGATAGCTATCTGAACTCTTCTAAAGTTCACCTTGTTAGGAGCCAAGCCTATTAAATCTTTACAATAAGTCCTATTAAGAACGAATTCCAGTTAGGAATCACCCGGTTAAGGGATTTACAAATATGCCTTGATGAAAAGCACAATATCTTGTTAGGAGTAACCTCGCTGGAGGATTTAAGAATCCAAGTTAATGGACCACCTTGTTAGAGCGTTTAATGAGTAACCAAGCTTGTTAGAGCTTACCTAGTTAAGGGATTTCACTTCTATTGTAATTGTTAGAAAACAACAAGTTTTGTTGATCTGTTGAATAGCACTAAATTTTCTTGATCAAATCCTTCTTCAGCATCAATCTGCCTTTACTCAAAGAACATATCCATTCACTAGTTAGGCAACTGCACACTCACAAGTTTCTTCCAATCTTGTCAACTTTGCCAACTCCTTCTACAAACAACTTCATCGACCTTAAATATAAAAACAATTAGGTTGATATCACAACAGAAACCTAATTCTCATCATCGAGATTACAAACAAGTCAGTACAATCTTGACCGTTAGAAATCATAACAATCTCTTCACATTCTTCAAGAAAATTCCAACCGCTCCATCAGACTTTGTAACTCATTGTGCATTGTGCATTAGATGCAATCCACTTTGCTCCTTCCCTAGACAATAGACAAACACGCCAAAACAATTTGAACTTATCCTCATACAATGATCACACAAGTCTCCATCATTACTGCTCATCAGATAATAAACCAATAAACTTGATCAGTTAGGGTTTATCAATAGGTAGGGTTTACTGGTTACATTGCATAGAAAGGTTTAACCCTTTACACTGGTTTACCAGTTCAACTCACAAACTTTACATACCAGTTTACATCATTTTCCACAAATCTCTTCTTATCGATTACTAGCCAATATCAAAAACAACAATATCAATAATAACATAAATACCATTACCGGTTCAATTGACATCAATGACAACATATCATTAATGCAATCTATATGCAAAATGCCAACACATAGTAAGTGACATTGTTCTTCTGAATTATCTTGTTGTATCCTTGATCATTCCTTGACCTACATTGATTATCCATATGTCCAAACTTTCCACATGCATGACATTTCACATTCATTCTATAATCTGTTGTTAAATGACCATACTTTTTAGAATTGGAACATTGACCGAGAACTGAATTATTATCTTGATTTGCTCTATTCCTACATTGACTTTCCCTACGACCAAATTTATTGCAAATAAATATCTACCATTGAATTTATGTGCATTTGTTTGCCTTACTGGTGTTTTTTGATTCTGGTTGATAGGTGGATTCTCCTAATTGCTCTTCTCACTGGTTACTTCATCTTCATTTACAATACCAAAGCTTTCTCCATGCTCAAATCCAAGATGTCTATTGTCTCCCTTGCGTCTTTGATCCTTCAGCAATTCATCAAGATTTGCAGAACTAGCCTTAAACTTATCTTTATACTCATTTACAGTATCCAGATCTTCTCTTAGGATTGTCAACATTCTTTCCAACTCTTGCTCATTCTTTTGAGATATCACCAATTCAATTTTCAACATATCATTCTCATATGCCAACCTAATGCATTCTTTAGCTCTGTCTTTCAAACATTTGGCAAGATTTTCTTCATTATTCTTCCGGTCTTCAATCTCTTTGCACATCCTCATAGTTAGGGCTTGCATTTCATTCTTCATAACACCATTCTCCTAACTCATATTTTGACATAATTCCTTAAGGGCATTCTTTTCTTCATCATCCTAATTTTGTAAGAGTTCCTTCCTTTTGGCTTAGGCAAATGACAACCTTTCTTGCAGGGTAAGAATGAATTCCTTTGCAGAGTTTAACTCATTGCGCAACTTCAAGTTCTTCATCATTTCAACTTCATAGTCTTCAAGTGCTACTTCAAGTTCTTTCTCTAAGCTCATCTCCATGGATTCCAGATTCAGGATCTTCCTCAAGCTGTTAAACTTACTCCAAGGCACCAGGCTCCGATACCAATTGTTGGAATCCAAGAACATTGAGAGGGGGGTGAATCAGTGTTCTACCAGTGTGATTAATTTTAACCTTATTAATAAAACAACTTAGTAACCAATATGCATAAAAGTAAACAACAATAAGTAATAATGATGCAACCACAAGAAAAAACACCATAACACAAATATTTATACGTGGAAAGCCTTCAAGAGGAAAAACCATGGTGGGATTGGAGACCCACAATATCTATCCACTGTCCAAATGAACAAATATTACATGAGGGGCCTACACATGTATGAAGGCATATTTCCTAGAGCACACTTCTCATCACAAAAGCACCCTCACTAACTACAGACACCAAATATGGAGTTACAAACAAAATTATGAACTCAGAGTATGTATCTGCTATGTTGGATGAGTTCCGGTTTAAGCACTATTTGTACCTATTAATATTGTTCCCTTCTTTATCGGTAACTTTATTCAATTTCCAATCCTATTAACCATTGACTAATACTAACTACATATCATTACATTTGCATTTTGTCGATCAAGATCACTCGCATGATATCACATAGCCTATATCACCAAAAATGACCTAAATGGACTAGCTTATATATCCTTTACAAACATAAACATTGTTGGCATTGCATGAAGATTGTATTGATGAAGTATAGTGTTCTTATTGATGTCAATAGAAACCGGTAATGAAGATGTATTGTAACTAGTAGTGATGAAGTAAAGTAACCAGTAGTGAAGCAGTGGTGGAAACCGGTATTACTATTGAAGCAGAGTGATCAACCGGTAACTCTAACCCATTGATAAGCATAACCCTAACCGATGGAGCTTGGAGAATTGGTTGTGTTGATCTATGATTGAATGATGAGAAGAGATGAAGATGCCACATATGCATGATGCATGTGATGAGTTTCAAAGTGGATTTAGCACATAGAGATAACCATTTATCTTGAGAATGTTCAATTTCTTAGTATGGAGTGACAAATGCATGATGAGTTACAGGATCAAATGTGCAGTGATCAAGGAGCGGTTGAAGTTGCCTTCAACAATGTGCAGTTGATTGCTATGTAATCTAACAGTCAAGATTGAACTGATATGTTTGTAATCTCTATGAGATTTTAGGTTTTGTGTTGTGTTACTGACCTATCGTATTTTTTTTAAGGTCGATGAGTTGTTTGTAAATTGTGTTGGAAAATTTGTTAAGTGTGAGTTTTTGTTGTTGAACCGGAAGGTATATCTATAGAATGTTGTGAAGGTTGATAAGAGGATAAAAGGATCTGATTAAGCAAATCAGTGCTATTACTAGATCAACAAAGACCCTGTTGTTCTCTAACCATTACAACAGTTTAATTCCCCTACCTGGGTAAGCTTTAACAGGCTTCTTTTTCTTCTTCACTTTCTTCATCTTCTTTAGGACCTACCTGTTCCGGTTGAAGTGGTGCATCAGTATTCAGTTCACCAACTTTTGTCTTTACCAGTTCTAGTTCCAGAAACAATATGTCAGGTTCTTCTTCCTCCTTCTCCTTGCTGGTTTCTCCTGAATCTTCAGGAAACTCATCTACTTGTACATTAACACTTTCAATGATCTTCTTATTCTGGTTGTTGTAACACTTGTAAGCTTTTCTCTTGGTGGAGTAACCAATAAATATGCCTTCATCACTCTTAGAATCAAACTTACCAATATAATCACCTCTTTTGATAAATCATCTGCTTCCAAAAATATTAAGGTAACTGACATTAGGTGATCTACCATACCAGTGTTCATATGATGTTTTATCCTTACCTCTTTTAACCAGTATCTGGTTCATTGTGTAAACAACTATGCTAACTGTAGCTAGGAAATCGAAAATCATCAAAGCAATATCAAAATACTAATCTAGCTCAATCACAAAAGCAGATTGCAATGATCAATCCTAACACACTCAATAAAGACATGAAAACAAAACATTCAAAACTTGAAAATTAAGCAAACCAAGTGCAGATTCGAATGTCTCCTTCATGCGGCTCCATTGTCCTTCTTTCTTCTCCAAATAGCCTTTTGTTTGTGGATCTCACCTTGAAGTGCATAAACCTAATGTGAAAGCAAGATTGACATTGGCACAAGAATACTCAAAGCGTGATTGATTCGACAAAGTAATTCAAACAAGTGATTATTAGATCGATAATGTGATTATTAGATTGGGATTGAAGAAATTCATCCAATTTATAGACAAATTGGAGAAATGATCAAATTAGCATGATTCAATTCAAATGGAAATTGTAAATCAAAAATGTCAATTATGACAAATTATGCACTTTCTATGCAAAATTGATTGATTGATAATTTATGACAAATTATGACAAATTTCTATGTCAAAAATTGATTGATTGTCAATTATGACAAATTATGACAAATTGAAATGTCATTCCCATGAAATTAGGAGAAAAATAGGAGAGAATTGAAATTAGGAATTAGAAAATTAGAAAATTAGAAAAAGAGAAAAAAAAGGAATTTAAGAAATTAGAAAATGAGGAAATTAGGAAATTAGTGAATTAATTAATAATTTTTCATTTATTAATCAATTCACAAAGAGGAAATTTAGAAATTGATGGAAAATTTAGGAAATTAGGTAAATCAATTAATAATTTGTCATTTATTAATTAATTCACACAAAGAGGAATAATTAGCCAATTAAATGAACATTTAATTGCGATGAGAAGATTTAGGATAAATAAATAATTTATTAAACCTAAAGGGAGAAATGACAAACAAGGTTAAATGATTAAATCACGAAACCTTAGAAGATGAATTAGCAATGCAAGGATGACAATTAGGTCTTGATGAAAGATAATTGACTCGATTCGATTCTGATTAACAAAGGACCAATGTGATAAATGATTTGATTGATAAATGCACCAATTGACGAGGAACAATGACTAATTGATCCAAATTGACATAATTGAGACAAACAATGATCAATGGAAAATTGATTGCAAAATGACAAAATTGACAAGATGACAAAATAGATTGCAAGACGACAAGATTGAAAATGACCACGATCGATGACAAATCGATCGCAAAATGACAAGATCGAACATGACAATGATCGATGACAAATCGATCGCAAAATGACAAGATTGAAAATGATAAATCAATCACCAAATGATAAGATTAATAAGAGGACAAAACCCTAATTAGGATTGACGATGTCCAAAATGATGACAAATGAGCACGCACATTGATGCGACAGGCTAAAATCGATCAAAATCATGACTGGATAATGTTGTCGACAGGACCAAATTTGAGAGCGAGACAAATGAAGAATGTAGAAGAATGACTCGATGCTCGCAAATGATAAAGACCAAGTGCAAATCATAGGAGAAATGTTAATGTGATGCAAAAACCCTAAAATAAGGCAATGCTTAAATGTTAAAGTATGATTCCGCAAGCGTTGACCATTTTTAGGTGTCTACATTTTGCCCCTCTTTGAGACAATGCGATTTTAAGCATTGTTTCAAAGAACAATAATGAAAATTCCCCAGACACTGACAATGACATATGCATGCCCCCTCAAGGAATTGGCTGGAAACATGCAGAAAAGAGGCCAATTGATTGATAAAAATGATAGGATCAAACAGACTGACAATCGAAGATCGGATGCATGAAGGACAAGCAATTAATGACACAAAAGACAACAACCAACATAAGATGGAGAGGGTGCATGTCCATCTATGCAATGACAAAGATCTATAAATGAGACCAAGAGAGTGAAAATTGCTCATTTGCACTAGCCCAAGAGGAGAATTTGTTGCTCTGGAAAAGGACACTTATAGAGAGATGGTGAACATTCCAAGGGCAGATCACCTCGGAGAACATGTATGCACGTACAGATGACCGAATGACGTGGGAGCAGCGGTATGTACCTCAAAAACCCATGTTTTCAATTTCATGAATTTTGATTGGCTTGCGGGACATTGCGGGGCCCATAGGGGATGCAGAAATTGACTTCTACGCTTGTGTAGGGCGAATCCTACACTTGTGTGATGTCTTCTACACTTGTGTAGAGAGACACAAGCACAGGACATGTGACACAGGTGCAGGACTCATCACACAGGCGCAATTGTGCAATGGAAACCCTAATTTTGGTCAAAACAGCATGCAAATGAGCCGGAAAGGGGGGATAAGGGTAGGATATGTCAGATTAGATGAAAAACACCCTGATTTGGATAGGAAAATGAGGAAATGCAACCCGTAGGAGCAAACCCTAAAACTGACAAACTGTGCCCCAATTGTGATGCAGAGTCGACAGTATCCATTGATCATGCGAGAGAACCAACCAAACTGCTTCATGTTACGACATAGACTCAGGAGCATAGACAGAGATACATTAGTAGGACTTGGGATATACTATGTCACATTCATGCCCGAGATTAGGGAAACATAGGACTGCTTACCGCATTGGCAGAGCGATGGCATTCAGAGACCTCCTCATTCCATCTGGCAACTGGAGAGGCGACGGTGACACTAGAGGATGTATGGCGTATCCTCCGCATTCTGATTCATGGAGAGATGGTAGAGTATGACCCAGTGATAGGGAGAGATGCATTGCATAGATTATTTGAGTGTGACACAGATGATCTGGATATCGTCGAGAGGGAGATTGGCTGGGAGACCATGGCATCAGAGTATGATCGACAATATGTGGTGATAGTCATGGTGATAGCATGCCTACTAGCAGGAGATAGATGAGGACATGGATTCCCTATTGGATGGGCAAGAGAGCTAGAGCGGATGGCGATAGAGGGGACAGTGTATGCATGGGGACCATGTGTACTGGCTATGCTGTATTTTCAGTTGCATCAGATAGCATATCAGGGAGTGCAAACTTTGAGCTGTGGAGTCACACTGCTGTAGGTATGGGCATTTGAGCACATAGCCATATGTCGACCGATTACAGAGAGATAGGTAGTACCACATTGACCATATGTGTACTACTATGGTGGAGCACTGAGACAGGGTCCTTTTGGATACATATTATATTGGCGACACGAGCTAGACAGACTGAGAGATTTCACATGGAGGCTATATCGTGATTGCCCTGGATGGTCAGATGATAGGGATGAGCTACCGTATTGTAGATAGGAGAGGTACTTGATTGGGTGACCAGTGAATCACCAGAGAGTGATTGAGTTGTACCTGCTAGAGAGAGTCAGATGACAGTTTGGAGAGAGGTGGGATGTACCTAGGAGGACTGCACACTTTGCCTGATCTCACAAAGAGACGAGTCAGTGGGGAGTATGATTCAGCCACACATAGCATATGCTGACTTCTCACAGCTATAGCAGAGATAGTGGGATTGGAGATTAGATGTGGTAGACATCAGGATGACAAAGGAGTATGAGAGATGGTTTGCATGATGATGGCCAATGCCATTGACAAATCCGGATATTCCAGTACCTAGGCGACAGGAGGACTTCTCACTCACTGGAGAGGAGGAGGGAGATGATGAGCACGAGGAGGATGAGGATGGTGATGAGGATGAGGAGGATGGAGATGAGGAGGGGGATGATGAGGACAGAGATGAGGATGAGGATGACGAGCAAGAGGCATTGTAGGATATACCCGTAGAGCCAGAAACAGCTAGGACAGAGGAGACGGAGATGTGCAGGGCTACCATAGCGAGTCAGTAGGATCACATTGCAACTTTAGAGAGAGAGCATGAGTAGTTCAGAGCGAAGATAATCGGACTCACAGCGGCTTGAGACACAGCAATAGCTCAGGCACAGTGATAAGAACAGAGAGTCACTAAGCATATTGGGTCGATTCGGGATGCCAGTGCACGAGAGATGGCACAGATGTTGGTAGAGACTAGAGAGGAGATACACCATTGGAGGATAGAGTGTAGTTCTACCAGAGTAGAGAGCAGCTTCATATCGGGCATGATTGAGGACAGAGAGCAGGACACGCTCTCGGAGGTCATTGAGCAGCATGGGGGTGAGTGGACCTATGAGACCACCACAGCCAGGACCCAGAGGGACATCATCCGCGAGACATGGCAGGGATGAGGAGGACAGAGGGAGCACCCAGTGACAGAGGCACGTGCTCCATATGATGGACAGTGGACATTATGTAGTTTGACATTTTGTAGTTCGCCTGCAGGCCATACTTAGGATAGACAGTCCAATTTTGTACTCTGATATTTTTGTGACATATGATATGATATGCATCGATATGATGAGATGCAATGTGTTATGACTTTTGTTATTTTCCATGTATGCATGACTTATGCACTATTGATGTATGTTTGTGGAACATGTATGGATATATTTTTTATGTGTTTTGGATGCATTTATAATATGAAATGGATAAAATGCCTGATATGATGCTCAATGTGATGTTTGATGTAAAGTAAATGTACTAACCAAATCGATGCAGGATGCAGCATATCGGAGCACTAGACCAAACTGACTATCCGAAGGGATGGAAGAACTATTAGTAAGAAGAAATGAAATAGAGGATAGTTAGAGACAAAGAAAAACTTGCTTTCAGTAATGCACTTTGTAGGTGAGAACCTTTATTTTAATGTAGCAAAATGGATGCGTAGCATCATGGCATTGAAAGCCAGAGCTGAAATGCAACCCTTTTTGCAAAAGATAGACACATTGTAGACAAACATCAATCACAACAACAAAAAAGAAAGGGACCATGAACCATCCCGGTCACTCTAAATCACTCATTGACATCATCGAGCAACATAGGAACATGATCGAAGCCAAAGATAAATCAGTAAAAAGATAAGATGCACAAATTCCAACAAGTCAAACAAACATCTTGATCTTCATTGTCAAAAGTTGAAAGTGTTGATAGGACGATCATGCTGTCTGGTTTCAGGGAATGCGGTACCCCATCTAAGATAGGACACAGTCTGGTTTCGAGTATACCACACCCTATATAAGACGCATGATAATGTGCCAAGGATGAATGATATGGAAGCTGATGTTCGATTGATAAGACAATGTTGATCAGTTTGAATGCTTGGTTGAATAGTTCATCTGTGAATGCATGATTTCCTCTAAAGTAAATTCACCACCTTGATCAATTCTTAAGCACTTAAGCTTTCTTCCACTTTCATTTTCAACTAAGGCTTTGAATTCCTTAAACTTTCTAAAAGATTTATTTTTGTCCTTCAAGAATGTGACCCACATCATTCTTGAGCAATCATTGGTAAAGATCATGAAATATCGATCACCTTGAATACTCCTAGTCCTCATTGGTCCACAAAGGTCGGTATGAACCAAATCTATCAAATTTTTAGCTAAGAAAGATTTACCCTTCAAGGTTGAGGATGCCATCTTTCCTAACTAACATTCCTTGCACAAAGCAGTCACTAGTTTGTCCAACTGTTGCAAACCTCTTACTGATTTGGACTTACTGACTCTTACAATGTTATCAAAGTTAATATGACAAAATATCTGATACCAAAGCCAAGTATCATCTACTTTTACAATTAAGCAATTATTGACTTTAGAATTTAGGTGAAATAAGTTACATTTTGTATGTTTGCCGGTTGCAATCAATTCACCTTTACTTCCATAAATCTTGCACATTCCATTCTTGAATTCCAATTGGTAACCTCTATCATTGAGTTGAGCAACACTGAAAAGATTGTGTTTCAATCCTTCAACCCAATAGACATCATTTGGACTACTCTTACCATTTAGAGAGATGGGTCCCTTTCCTTTCACTATGCAGGGTGAGTCATTCATAGATCTCACAACACCTCCATCAAATTCCTTCAAAGTAAGAAACTTACTCCGGTCACTAGTCATGTGGTGTGAACAACCACTATCTATAATCCAGTCATCAGAACTATCCAAGTGAGAGACTAAAGCCTTCTGATCTAATATCTCTTCTTTAATAGAAACAAAGACAATGTCCTCATTTACATCTTCCTCAGATTCTTCATCTATAATTCCTCCATCTACTGCAACGAGACAATTTATTTTACCTTTTCCTTTATACTTCCTATACTTCTCACATTTTTCCTCATTATCTCCATTTGGACAGTTAGAAGCAATATGTCCAATCTAGTTACATGCAAAACACTTCCATGGTGATTTACCTTTGTACTTACTAGTACCTCTAGGTAATCGCTTGGCCAACAATGCTTCAAGCTCAATCAGACCATCTTCATCATCCACCTCTCTGTTGGATCAAGATTCATGGCTGTAGCTCACTTCTCTAATTTTCCTTATCGGTGGGGTTGAGACTGAGGCTCTAAATGCAGATTTTGATCTCTGAACACTTCCATCGTAACCATTTAATTCAAAAGCAGTCAATTTAGCAATGATAGAGTCAAGAGTTACCTTTGTCTTATCAATAGATTTGAGTTCCTAAATGGCTGCAACATGGATAGTGTAGACTAGTAGGAGGGTTCTCAACACCTTGCTAACCATAGTGGTATCCTCCACTGTACCTCTAGCACTCTTGATTTCACCAACTATCTCTTTGATTCTTTGACCATACTGTTGAATGTTTTCACCTTCAGCCATCCGCATATCATCAAATTTTCCTCTCAAACTCTCTTCCTTGGCAATCTTAACATGCTCATTACTGCTATAGATCTCTTACAGTTTTTTGCATAGTTCACATGCAGTCTCCAATCCATGACCATCAACATGTTGGTATTATGGATGACTTCGTTATGTGTTGCATTGGTTTTGTCATTGATGTCAACACTTATCTTTTTGTAGGTCTACTTTGTTGATTTGGCACTTTGGCTATATTGGTTTGTTGTTGAACTAACACATTGTGGTCTCGGTATGGATATTGGCTTATGCACAGTTACCGGTATATGTTTCAGCGACAGCTCAGGAAGTTGGCAAAGACTTGATATCATCTGGAGATCATTTGGTTATGTCAAAGACATGGATTGGATTTTTTCTTTTGGCATTTTTCATATTGGTTAGATCGGGTACACATATTTTCCTTAACTAGAAGATAGGTCCAGGTTATGAACTAGTATGAGAAAACATGTTCCAGATCAGCACGACATGTTTTGGAAAGGAATTATTGATTGGATAATGTGTAAATGTATTGAGGCTGACATATTGTATTGTACCAAGGATTATTTTGTAATTGATTTAAATGTAATATCTTTTAGGAGCCGACCTAATGGTGAGGTCTTAGGTTTTGTATAAATAATTGTAAGATCTTATCTGGAAGAATGTATGTATGTATGTATATTGAAGATCATTGTGAAGAGCAAAAACAAGCAATCCGTGTGCAAATCATGCAAATATCATCTAAAGGTTGAAGGAAGGTTGTTAAATGTTATGAAGGTATTTGGTCCTCATGCTCAAAGCTTAAACCAGTACTGAATCCAGCATTGAAGATGCTATATTGAAGCAGTACATTGATTATTGGATTTAACCATCCAACTGTGTAGTCAGTGTGACTCCTATTTTGTGATTGAGTAGTGAGCTCTAGGTGGTTGGCCTTTCTGCATGTGTAGACCCCATTATTGTATTCACTTACTATCTGTAGTAGTATCATCTGATTGTGGGTAAGGTTTCCCACTGTGGTTTTTTCCTTACCGGGTTTCCACGTCAAAATCTCTATGTCATATTTTGTGGATGTTGTTTTCCTTTCTATTTCATACATTAAGTTATATCGGTATTAATATATCTGTTAATTTGTTTTACCGGCACTGAGTTTTAAGTTGGAATAATTTGTTTTGGGTTGCAATTTATTAACAATTGATTCACCCCCCCCCCCCCCTATCCATTGTCCTTCCTGATTCCTAGCAATTGGTATCAGAGCCTAGTCCTCTTTTTGTAGGAGCCTAATAGCTTGAGGAGATCCTATGGCAACAAATATCTTCAGGAAGGACAATCCCAAACTTGATGGAACTAACTATGGTATATGGAAGATTAGAATGGAGACACATCTGAACTGCATTGGAAGAGATATATGGGATGTTAAAAAGAATGGCTATGTTTCTCCTAATTCAAATAACCCTAATCCACCAACCTTGGCTAAAGACTTGGAGAATGATTGCAAAGCAAAAGAAGCACTTCTAAGCACATTATCAGATCAGCAAATCATGGGATTATCAAACAGATCTACTGCAAAAGCTAGTTGGGATGAACTGGAAACATTGAATGAAGGAGATTCTACTGTCAAAATTCCAAAACTGGAATGTTACCAGGTCAAGTATGAAAATTTAAAAATGAAAGAGAATGAAAGAATTTATGCATTTATGGAAAGACAATGAAATTGTTTTAGGAATACAATGTTGTGGAGGATCTTTAAGTGAAGATGAAATTGTTTCTAAAGTTTAAAGAGATTTGCCACCAGCTTACAAAATGAAAGTGATAGTTATTAATGAATTGAGAACAATGCCTAATACATCAGTATCTAGAGATACTTTGGTCGGAAAACTTTCAGCATTTGAGCTTGAAGAATTTGGTTCGATTGCTATAGTCAAGACTGATATAGTCTTCAAAGCATTAGCATCATTATCATCATCATCATCATCTGAAAAATCTGATTGGAAAACACTTTATGCAAAAGAACTTGAAGATATCAAAAGAGAAAATGAAGAACTTGAAGAACTTGAAGCACTATTTGTAAGGAAGATGCCTAAAGGTCTAGCAGGAAGTAAGTATGAAGGTAAAGCACATTTCAAATGTTTTAATTGCAATAATGTTGGTCATATGACATCTAGGTGTCCTGATAGACATGCAAGACTAAGAGATGAGGCAAAAAGAACATATAAGCCTAACCCTGAATATCAGAGATACAAATTTAAGAAAAACAGAGATAAGTCATGTTACTATGCAGATGAAGGTGTTACAGATGACTTTGATGAAGATCCAGTAGATAGTGGATGGGCATTTGTTGCAATAAAATAAGATCAACTAGCACCTGTTGTCAAACTGGTAGAGCATGCACTAGCAGCAAAAATTGAAGAAAAGGATGAATGGATCATTGATAGTGGATGCTCGCGTCATATGACTGGTGATAAAAGCAAATTCTTGTCAATATGGGAATATCATGGAGGTCTAGTAAGATTTGGAGATGACAAAGCTTGTTCAATCAAAGGAAGAGGCACTATATCTTTGGATGGTAAGCATAATACTGAGAATGTTTATTATGTTGAAGGTTTAAAGAATAATCTTTCGAGTGTTGGTTAGTTAGTGGAAAAGTGATTTCAATTACAATTCAAGAATGGAAAATGAAAAATAATAAATAGAACTGGATTGGAAATTGCAACCGGTAATCAAACTAAAGTTAATATCTTTCACTTGAATGCCAACGATAACACATGTTTGATTGCATGGATTGATGAAAGTTGGTTATGGCATAAAAGACTTTGTCATGTGAATTTTGATTGCATTGTAAAGATTAGTTCAACCAAGGTAGTAAGGGATTTACCTAAGATTGTGAAACCTCATAATCTGGTATGTAAGGAATGTCAAATGGGAAAGCAAGTTAGAACAACATTTAAGAGCATTTCTGAGAAATCCAATAATATTCCTGATTTAATTCATACTGATTTATGTGGTCCAGCAACGACAAGGAGTCCTTAGGGTGATAGATACTTTACGCTAATAATTAATGATTATTATAGAATGTGTTGGGTTACTTTTCTCAAGGAGAAATCAGAAGCTTTTGAGAGATTCAAGATATACAAGGGAATGGTAGAGAATGAAACCGGCAAGAAAATCAAATGTTTGAGATCTAATCAAGGAGGGGAATTTACATCTAGTGAATTCAATACATACTGTGAAGAGAATGGAATCAAAAGACAACTATCAGCACCTCGAACACCCCAGCAGAATGGAGTTGTGGAAAGAAAGAACAAAACTATACTGGATGCAGTAAGAACCATGATAATGGAAGCAAATCTACCTCATATGTACTGGAGAGAAGTAGTAAATATAGCGGTTTATAATTTCAATAGAGTTCACATCAAAGGTGAAACTAGTAAGACCCCTTATGAACTATGGTTCGGTCATATTCCTACTCTTAAATATTTCAGAATATTTGGAAGCAAATGTTATATTAGGAGAGATGAGTCTATTGGAAAATTTGATCCTAGAAGTGATGAAGGAATATTTCTTGGTTATTCATCTAGAAGCAAGTCATATAGATGTTATAATAAAAGATTACAGAAAATCATTGAAAGTACTAATGTGAAGATAGATGAACATTTTAGAGGAGAAGCAAGATCTATAGGTTCTGAACTCAACTGTGACTGAAGAACAATAGCTTATGAATGGAAATCAAAATAAACCCAGGTATGTAAGATTGAATCATTCAGAAAATTAGATAATTGGAAGTAAAAATCAAGGTATTATGACAAGAGGAAGATTGGAAAATGAAGAGGTATGTTTAATTTCTCAAGTTGAACCAGCATCAGTGGTTGAAGCATGTGAAGATAAACATTGGATAAAAGCAATGGAAGATGAATTAGAATAGACTAAAAAGAATAATACTTGAACATTAGTTTCCCGACCTAAAGACAAAAATGTAATTAGAACTAAATGGGTATTTAGAAATAAACTTAATGAAGATAGTGAAGTAATCATAAACAAAGCAAGATTAGTTTGTAAAGGTTATTCTCACAAAGAAAGAATTGATTATAATGAAACCTTTGCACTGGTAGCCAGAATTGAAGCAGTAAGACTATTTCTTGCATTTGTAGCTCACAAGAACTATAAAGTTTACCAAATGGATGTAAAATGTGTATTTTTAAATGGAGATCTTGAAGAAGAAGTTTACATTGAGTAGCTTGATGTATTTTCATTAACAGATGATAAGGATATGGTTTGTAGGTTAAGAAAATCTTTATATGGACTGAAGCAAGCTCCCAAAGCTTGGTATGCTAGACTGGATAAATATCTTTTAAAGATTGGATATGCAAAAGGTAATGTTGATAGTAATTTGTATTACAAAATTACTAATGATAACATTTTGGTTATTGAAGTATTTGTGGATGATATTTTTTTGGAGGAGGAGAAGAGCTATGCAAAGATTTTGCTAACAAGATGGAGGAAGAATTTGAAATATCCATGATTGGAGAGACAAAATTCTTTTTTAGGTTTGCAGATTTCTCAAACAGATAAAGGTATATTCATTTGTCAAACAAAATACTTGAAGGAAATTTTGAAGAAATTTGGAATGGAAAACTCCAAACCGGTAAGCACTCCTATGACTACAACTGACAAATTGACATCAAAGGATGATTCAACACCTATAAATCTAACAAGGTACAAATCTATGATTGGAGGGTTACTGTATTTGACACAAACCAGACCTAATATAATGAATGCAGTGTGTATTGTTTCAATATTTCAGAGCAATCCTAAAGAAAATCATGAAACTGCAGTAAAAGGGATTTTCTGGTACCTACAAGGCACAACAAATCTTGGTTTATGGTATCCTAAGAATGACAATTTTGAGTTATGTGCATATACAGATGCAAATTGGGCAGGAGATGTGGATGATAGAAAGAGTACCACTGCTAGAACATTCTTTCTTGGTAGAAGATTAATTTCATGGATCAGCAAGAAGCAAACTTCCATGTCATTATCTATAGCAGAAGAAGAATATGTTGCAGCAACAACTAATTGCACTCAGGTATGATGGATCAAGCAAATGTTGAAAGATATCAAGGTAAAATACAAAGAATCGGTAATTATTTACTGTGATAACTCAGCAGCAATAGATATATCAAAGAATCCGGTATATTTCACTCTAAAACAAAGCATGTTTCTATTGAGTATAATTTTTTGAAAGAAAATGTTGAAGCAAATGAAGTGAGATTGGTTTATGTGAACACTAAAGAGAAAATTGCAAATATTTTAACAAAGCCTTTGCCTAAGGAAACATTTGAATATCTCAAAGAGAAGCTTGGGGTAATCACCCCACCAACAGAGACTTAAATGATATGGATTGACATTAAACCAGTAGGGACTAATAGAAAAATCTTTTTCCATTTTTGATGAAGGAGAGCTATTGCTCAGGGGGAGTAGTTAGCTATGTGTTATGTTCTGATTTTGATTCTTAAATGTTTTGGGATTTGATGTCAAAGGGGGAGAGATGTCTATGGAAAAACATTGTACTTTGAATAGTAGGGAGAGATGTATTTTGGTTTTGGTTATATTGTTTTTGTTTTTGGTACAGAACTTTGTATTGATCCGTTTAAGGGAGATTGTTGGCATTCTGTTTTTGGCACTTAGTGTTGCCATCAATGCCAAAGGGGGAGATTGTTGGTATTATGGATGACTTCATCAAGTGTTGCATTGGTTTTGTCATTGATGTCAACACTTATCTTTCTAGAGGTCTACTTTGTTGATTTGACACTCTGGCTATATTGGTTTGTTGTTGAACCGGCACATTGTGGCCTCGTTATGGATATTGGCTTATGCACAGTTACTGATATATGTTTCACTGGCAAATCAGGAAGTTGGTGTTGACTTGTTATCATCTGGAGATCATTTAGTTATGTTGAAGACATGGATTGGATGTTTGCATTTAGCATTTTGCATATTGGTCTGATCAAGTTCACATATTTGCCTTAACCGACAGATAGGTCTAGGTTATGAACCGGTATGAGAAAACATGTTCCAGATTAGCACGACACGTTTTGGAAAGGAATTATTGATTGGATAATGTCTAAATGTATTAAGGCCAACATATTGTATTGCACCAAGGCTTATTTTGTAATTGATTTAAATGTAATATCTTTTAGGAGCCGACCTAAGCGTGAGGTCTTAGGTTTTGTATAAATAATTGTAAGATCTTATCTGGAAGAGTGTATGTGTGTATATTGAAAATCATTGTGAGTAGAGAAAACAAGCAGATCCTTGTGAAAATCACATAGATATCATCTAAAGGTTGAAGGAAGATTGTTAAAGGTTATTAATGTGTTTGGTCCTCATGCTCAGAGCTTAAACTAGTACTGATCCAAAATTGAAGATGCTATATTGAAGCAATAAATTGATTATTGGATTTAACCATCCAACTGTATAGTTAGTGTGACTCCTCTTTTTTTATTGAGCAATGATCTCTAGGTGGTTGGCCTTTCTGCATGGGCAGACCCCATTATTGTATTCACTTACTATCTATAGTAGTATCATCTAATTGTGGGTAAGGTTTCCCACCATGGTTTTTCCCTTTACTAGGTTTCCACGTCAAAATATCTATGCCATGTGTTGTGGATGTTGTTTTCCTTTTTGTTTCATACATTAAGTTATACCGATATTAATATAACTATTAATTTGTTTTACCAACACTGAGTTTTAAGTTAGAATAATTTGTTTTGGGTTGCAATTTATTGACAACTGATTCAACCGCCCCCCTCTCAGTTGCCCTTCCTAGTTCCTAACACAACATACTCTGAATCGAACAAGGAACATATGATGGCCTCCAATTCTTGATTATTCTCTTGTTGCTCCTCCTTTTGATCATCTGTCAAAATCCCACTAGGCAAGTTATATTTAGTAACAACATGTTCCCAGTACTGGCTTCCTAAACTCTTGATATAGATCTTCATCCTATTACTCTAGATTTTATATTTTTCTCTATTGAACTTCAGACCTTCTTTCTTCATCATGTTCTCCTACATCTTTTCCTCAAGCTATTAGGCTTAAACACAAGAGGACCTAATTGCTCAGATACTAATTGATAATATGACAAAACTATAATGATCTGGTCAACTACTGAGAGGGAGTGTGAATTAGTAGATAGAAAATATATTAAACTTTCACCAAACTTAACTCAAACTCAGAAACAACTTGCAAAACTTAATTAACCAGTTTAGTCTCTGTATCAAAAAATGCAACTGCATTGTCAAGCTTTACCGATTGACCAAAATATCTATGATACAGTGTAATAGATTTAAAACTCAAATACCATTTAACCAAAATATCAAACCACTTTACTAACATCAGTAATAGCACATTTATATCACATACAGTCATCTAAACATGTCTTAGTGGATTTATTAGTTATTCATATTAACTATATCAAAAACACACTCACAAAATCATTCACCACTTGACATAATAATTTTTCATGTGGAAACCCAAATGGGAAAAACCAACGAGGGGATGAATACCCACAAGCATTCTGAACTCTTCTAAAGTTCACCCTGTTAGGATCCAAGCCTCGTAAGAAGCTTTACAAAAATGTTTTGTTAAGAACAAATCCGGTTAAGGACCACTCGATTAAGGGATTGACTACAATACTCCGTTAAAGGCAATGCCTTGTTAGAGGTAACCTCGATGGAGGATTTTAAATCTAATCTAATGGATCACTTGGTTAGAGGATTTGAACAAGAAGCCTGTTAAAGCTTACCCATTTAGGGGATTTAAATTGTTGTCATGGTTAGATAACAATAGGGTATTTTCTGTTCTGGTAATAGCATTGCTCTGCTTAAGTAGGTCCTTTTATGATCCTATCTACCTTCACAACATTCTGTAGATACACCTTCTAGTTCGGCAACAATAACTCACACTTAACAAATTTGCCAACACAATTTTCAAACAACTTGTTGACCTTAAAAACAAATACAATAGGTCAGTAACACAACATAAAACCTAAGATCTCATAGAGATTACAAACATATTGGTTCAATCTTGACCGTTAGATTACATAGCAATCAGCGATACATTTTTTAAGACAACTTTGATCACTCCTTGATCAATCCTTGATCACTGCACATTAGATCTTGTAACTCATCACACGTTTGTCACTCCATACTAAGAAATTGAACATTCCCAAGATAAACAGTTATCTCTATGCACTAAATCCACTTTGAAACTCATCACATGCATCATGCATATGTGGCATCTTCATCTCTGCTCATCATTCAATCATAGATCAACACAACCTATTCTCCAGGCTCCATTAGTTTAGGTTCTTCTTATCAACAAGTTAGGGTTACCAGTTGATCACTTTGCTTCAATAGTAATATTGGTTTCCATCACTGCTTCACTACCAGTTACTTTACTGCATCACTACTGCTTACAATACATCTTCATTACTAGTTGCTATTGACATCAATGACAACACTATACTTCATCAATGCAATCTTCATGCAATGCCAACATTCTCCACCTTTGGCATTGATGGCAATATAAATATCAATACCACTTGATTGTGACGATTGAGGGTAAAGCATATACATAGAATAGGAATCATTGTTTACATTTTCACATATACTCTCCTTCAACTGTAACTTCATGTCTTCAGCTGGTAACTAGCTATCAATCATCTACAGTTCTTCTCCCCCTTTGATAGCAATGCCAAAGTGAAGATAAATCATGCAGTTTCATACTTCACTATTCTGCAACGATCTAAAAATAGTTGCTCCCCCTATGGAGTATCTCCACTCTACACCAATCCTTCTTCAATATTTTCAATAGGCTCTAGGACTGATGTCTTCCACATCTTCTTAATTAACTTCATGTAGGGGTACAACCCCTAACTTACGTCTAAGATACTCAAATGTATCCTTAGGTTGAGGTTTAGTAAAGATATTTTCTAGCTATTGTTTTGAAGAAATATGCTCCAGTGACACATCTTTACTTTGCACTTTCTCTCTCAGAAAATGATACTTTAGCTCAATATGCTTAGTTCTAGCACACAACACCAGGTTCTTTGAAATGTTTATAACACTTGTGTTATCATAGAAAATCCTTACCGGTTCTGATATCTTCAACTTGAAACCTTCCAAAATGTGTTTCATCCAGATTGCTTGTGTACAATTCATGTATGCTGCAACATATTCAGCTTTTACAGTTGATTAAGAGATACAACTTTGTTTCTTGCTGCTCTAAGACACAAATCTGCCTCCAAGAAAAAATGATCCTCCGGTTGTACTCTTCCTATCATCAACATTGCATTCCCAGTCTACATCTATATAGAATTTCAAATCAAAGTCTCCTGCATATGGATACCATAATCTAGTCAATTGTACCTTTCAAATATCTGAAAATTCTTTTAGTTGTTACCATGTGTGTCTCCTTTGAACTTTTCTGAAATCTGGTAACCAATCCAACTACATGACCAATATCCGATCTGCTTTGAACAACATAATGTATTTTCCTTGTCATAGACCTATACTCTTTTTCATCAACTGATGCAGAATCATCTTCCTTGGACAATTTATAGCCTGTAACCATTGGTGTTCCAACCTATATCACCAAAAATGACCTAACTGGACTGACTTATATATCCTTTACAAACATAAACATAAATGCCTTATGTCGGCTTACAATCATATTTACAAAGTGATTACATGTCAGCCTAGACAAAATATAAATATTTATTTATGTGACCGTTGTCACCTCCACGTTACGCTTGTCGGATCAATCTCTTATGTCAACCTCTATTTACCAGTTCCTAGTTTGTTAGTTACCCTGAATGTTGGTTATTGAACCATGAATACTGGTGAGTACCAGATAAGTAACCAACCAAAAAATGACATGTGTTGTCATCAATGACAATACCATTAACACGGATGAGTGTCAATTTCCAACAGTTATCTATTTCAAAATCCGAGGTGTTTTTGTTTTTTCTAAGTTTTTAAATGTTTTTGGATTTTTCAAAGCTTTTAAAGATTTCCTTAGCAAAAAGGAGATTAGGATTTTGCCCCCAATGGAAACAAAATATTATTATGAATGTACAAAAGGATGGTCCAAACCATGGTGGGATACAATGCAGATATGATTGATAATATCCAAGATAGTAAGTACGCTAAGTATGTCAAAGACTAATAATTGTTGATAAGTTGCATATTTCTTGCTAATGGTTCAGAGTAATGGATGTGAAAGATGACATGGATATGCCAGGATAGATGGAAGTGATAGATGCGATAGGATGGATAGATGCGATGGGATGGATAAATATGATAGGATGGATAGATACGCGAAGCGATCTCATAGATGGAAGAACCCACTTTTAGATAGTGCATGTTTACCACGTTTTCACTATCTAAATTTATTGCATTATTTTCATTGTTATTTTTTTTGTTTGATTTTGATTGTTTTATATTATTTTTGTATTTTTCTCTTTTTCTTCTTTTTAGGGATTTTTGTTGCTTTCTAATTTTTTGGCTTTTTTTAGGACTTTATATGCTTTTTACTATTTTTTTCAGGACTTTATATCTCAAGCATAGAACTTCTTGAGATGGATATAATTGATGGATTCATCAAACTAATCACCTTCAAGCATAGATAACCTATATGCTCTTGAGCCATATGTTGCAACTATGACAAAAGGACCTAACCAGTTTGGTTCAAATTTTCTTTTCTTTTCTCGATCTTGTTGATTCCTTGGATTTTACCTCAGAACTAGATCTCCAATCTGAAAAATGTGTGTCTCAACTTTGTGGTTGTAGCTTCTATCCATTCTCTGTTGATATGCTTTTAAATGATCTATAGTATTTTGGCAACGTTCTTGAATCATCTCAAATTCTTGAAGTTTAGAGACTCGTTGTTCTTCTTCTGGTATAAGACCTTTCAAGGATACTCATAGAGAAGGTATCTCTACTTCTATTGGTAATATGGCTTATGATCCATAAACTAAGAAATATGGAGTTTCCCTCATTGGTGTGTGAATGTTGGTTTGGTATGCCCATAGAGCGGGGTTTAGATGAATATACCAATCTTTATGAACTTCATTGACTATTTTCTTCAGGATCTTTAAGATTGTCTTATTTGATGCCTCAACTTGACCATTTACTTTTGAATAATATGGTGTAGAAAACCTATGTTGGATATGAAATCGCTCACATAGTTCCTTCACATCTTGATTCTTAAATGGCCTCCCATTATCAGTGATAATGGTCATAGGGACTCCATATGGACAGATTATGTAGTTCTGACTGAATGAATGATAATATTTTTTTTTACTATCACTTTTGTTAAAGGCACTACTTCAATCCATTTAGTGAAATACTCAATAGCACTCAGAATGAACTTATGTCCACTAGAGGATAAAGGATTTATCTTACCTACCAATTCAAGACCCCATTGGGAGAATAGCCATGATCCTATCATAGGATGCAGTTCTTATGTTGGTGCATGGATGTGATTTCCATGGATGTGACATTATTTTCATTTCTTAGCATATGTAAATGAATCTCTCTCCATAGTAGGCCAATACTAACCCAAGTGAATAAGTTTCTTAGCCAGCATTAAACCACTTGGTATGCATTAAACCACTTGAGTGCATACCACAAATACCTGTGTGGACTTTGTTAAGAACTTTCTCATACTCCTCTCCTTCAAGGCATCTCAATAAAGTTCTATCTAGACCTCATCTATATAAGGTATCGGCAATGATAGTATAGTGGGATGATTGATAGATTAAATTTCTTCCTTGATTGTGAGATAGGTTAGGAGGAAGGATTCTCTTTTAGTTATCGATAGGTTTGGCTATATAAAGATTGATCGGTTCTAGATATATGGAAAATCATGTGTGTGCCTTGGGACTCAATAGTAGGATTCAAGATATCTTCCACTAGGAATTCGTAACGTTGTTGATTCTCTTGATTCTAAAAAAGAATCTATTGTAGCCATTGCATTTGTTGCTTTGTTCTCATTTCTTGGGATCTAAGTGAATGATATTTCTTTAAAGTGCTCTTTAAAATCTTCAACCAGCTGCTTATAGGGCATCATCTTTTTATCTTTAGTTTGATAATCATCATTTATTTGGCTAATTATAAGTTGTGAATCACCATAAACATGCAATTCATTGATGTTCCATTCAATAGCCATTTCGAGCCCAATAACCAATGCTTCATATTCTACAATATTGTTTGTGCATGGGAATCGCATTCTATATGATTTTGGAATCATGTATCCTTGAGGTTTGATGAACAAAATCTAAGCACTTGATCCATATTGTGTATAGGAGCCATCAAATTACAACTACCAAAATTTTGTGCTTACTCTCGAAATGTCTGCATCAAGAAATTCGATGTACAATGGTGTGTCATCTTGTAGGGGTACTTCAGCCAATTGATCATCAATAACTTGTTCTTTTATAGCTTTTCAATCAACATATTCTATATCAAACTCACTTAGTGTCATAACCCATTTATCCAGTCTGCCTTTCAAAGTTGTCTTGCTTAACAAATACTTTAGTGGATCTTTTTTTTCTATCAGTTTCACAAAATGAGTCAGCATATAATGTCACAATTTTTGAGTTGCAAATACAACTACCAGACATATCTTCTCAACTGATGTATAGTTCAATTCATAGCCTACAAGTGTTCTACAAATGTAATACACTACTCTTTCTTTCCCTTTTTCATTATGTTGTACTAAAAGACCTCCTAGTGATACATTTGTTGCTGAAATGTAAAGCAACAATGGTTTCCCTTTGATTGGTGAAACAAGTATTGGAGGATTTGCCAGATATTCTTTGATCTACAAAAAAGATTCTTCACACTTATGATCCCATTTGAATGGAACATTATTATGTAATAGCTAAGTGAATGGATGACATCTATTCGCTAATTGAGAGACAAATTTTCTGATTGATTGCAATCTCCCTTGTAGAGAATGCAATTGACTTATGTTCCTAGGTAACTCCATTTCCATGAAAGCTTTGACTTTTTCAGGATCTACTTCAATTCCACGAGTTGATATAATATACCCAAGAAGTTTTCTAGAGGTTACTCCAAATGTATATTTCTTTGGATTCAATCTTAACTGATATTGTTCAAGCTTGTCAAAGATCTTGCCCAAGATATTCAAGTGTTCTTTCCTTGTATGGGATTTTTCAAGTATGTCATCTACATAATCTTCCATTATTGTATGCCTCATGTCATGGAAAATTGATCTGATAAGTTGCTCCTGCATTTTTAAGCCCAAATGGCAAGACATTCCAGCAGTAAGTACCCCATGCACAGGTGAATATTGTCCCTTCTTGATCTTCAGGAGCGATTTTTATTTGATTGTACCCTAAGAATCAATCCATTAATGAAAACATCTCATGTCCTCATTATAAGTCTACAATTATATCAATGTTGGGTAGTGGGAAATCATCTTTAGGACATGCTTCATTCAAATCTCTAAAATTAGTGCAGACTCTTATGCTTTTATCTGTCTTTAACACTAGCACAATGCTTGAAACCCATTTTGGATAGGTAAGAGGTCTTATGAAACCCACATCCAATAGTTTCCTTAGCTCTGCCTCTACAAGGAGAGAGATGTGTGGATGCATCTTCCTTAGCTTTTGTTTAATTGGTTTTAATTTTGGATCCATATTGAGATGGTGCATGATAAGATCTGGATCAAGTCCTGGCATGTCTGCATAGGACCAAGCAAAATTTATTTGTCTTTGTTTGAAGAATTCTATGTGTAGACACCTAAAAATGGTCAACGCTTGCGGAGTCATATTTTAACATTGGCGCATTACCTTATTTTAGGTTTTTGCATCACATTAACATTTCTTCTATGTTGCGTACTTGGTCATTATCATTTGCAAGCATCAAGTCCTTCTGCATTCCTCGTTTTTATTGCTTTTGAATTAGGGTTTTGTCCTCTTATCAATCTTATCATTTTGCGATCGATTTGTCATTGATTGTTGTCATTTTCAATCTCATCATTTTGTGATTGATTTGTCATCAATCGTTGTCATTTTCAATCTTGTCTTCTTGCGATCAATTTGTCATCAATCATCGTCTTTCTCAATCATGTCAATTTGGATCAATTTGTCATTGTTCCTCGGCACATTTATCAATCAAATCATTTATCAATTCAAAATCATGCTCGAATCGACATCAAATTAGTCTTAAATCAAGACCTAATTGTCGTCCTTGCATTTTCTAATTCATCTTCTAAGGTTTTATGATTTATTCATTTAATCTTGTTTGTCATTTTCCCTCTAGGTTAAATAATTTATTTATTTATCCTAAGTCTGCTTGTCACAATTAAATATTTATTTAATTGGCTAATTAATTCCCCCTCTTTTTGTGAATTAATTAATGAATGAAAAATTATTAATTAATTCACCTAATTTTCTAATTTCATCAATTTTTTAATTTCCTAATTTCCACATCATTTCTAATTTTCTAATTTCCTAATTTTCTAATTTTCCTAATTCCTAATTTCAACCTAATTTTCTAATTGGTCAAAATTCAATTTCCACCTAATTAATTTCTCTCTAGTTTCTCTCTATTTTTGTGCTTCGGTGGAAGCATGAATTTCTCATGCGTCATACTATTGGCATAGCAAGATGTCATAAGCTTCTAGTCCTCTAATCTTTGCCTTGGCAATATGTCATATTTCATGACATAGAAGGTGTCATAACCTTCTTCCTTCAACTCAATTGTGCCATTTTTGAAATCAATTGCCTCTAATATCAAAGCCATGCTAATCTTGTCTTTTCTCCAATTTATCTATAAATTGGATTAATTTCTTCAATCAAAGATCCCTGATCCCTGATCCCTAGTCAAATCAATCACGCTTCAAGTATTCTTGCGCTATCATCTTGTCTACTTGCTTTCACATCATGCTTATGCACTAGTAGGTGAGATCCACAAATAAAGCTATTTGAAGGAGAAAGAAGGACAATGGAGCCACATGAAGGAGACATTCAAGTTTGCAATAGTTTGCATTTGAATTGATGTCTTGTTTTCGTGTCTTTATTGAGTGTTTTTAGGATTCTTGTCACTACATTTTAGTTTTCGTGATTGAACTAGTTTAATATCTATTTGCTTTGATGATTTCTGATTTCCTAGCTACATTAATTGGTGAACCCGATGTGAACTAACCCCCTAACCATGCTTTTGAGTTCTTTTGAGATGATTTGCAGGTGAAAAACCCAAGAAATAGGGTAATGAAGGCCTTTCTGGGCACTTCTGGGCCTGTGTAGGAGCAATCTGCGCCTGTGTCAAGCATTATGTGCCTGTGTCAAAGACTTCTACACCTATGTCAAAGGGATCTGCGCCTGTGTTGCATCATTCTATGCCTCTGTTGCATCATTATGCGCCTGTGTCAAGACTTCTACGCCTGTGTAAGGCCAGAAACAAAGGTAAAAAAAAGTAGTGTTTTTACTTGCAAATTGATTTGTTTTGCATTCTATTTCTGCTTTTTGGTTTTATGGTACTGATTCTTTGTGCAGCACCTTGGCATTACACATGGCAAAGACAAAGATGAAACTAATAACAAATTTTATGCAGACTCGATAGTCAAAGATCACACATATCAAACTTCTAACTTGATGTTTTTGCAGGTTGCCTTGGATTACAACTAAACTTTGTGTTTGTAATTCATATTTAGGCACCTAGTATGATTTCTAAATAGGATGGAATGAATGTATGTTTGCTTTGATTGTTGAGTTTGATATTGGAGTAGGAGAGTATGCTCTCATCCTTCTTAGGGTGATCAGAAATCCAAATCTTTGATATCATTCTCATGTTTTGATTGTGTGTTACCTTTAGAGGGCCTGCCTTCCCGACCATTTGCTTTTGCAAGCAAGTGACAATCATGAGAAGGGAACGACCCAAAGTGAGTACGGCTAGAATACCTTGGCATTCTAACTCACTATAAATAAATACCTGATGGGCGAAAGCTTTGAAGGAAGGGTTACGTGGGAATTGTAGTTACTTGGGAAGTGATGACCCTTGGACTCTTTCTCATATCAACATCTAAGTAGGACCTCACGGTCTAAATTGTGCTTGCACGACTACATTTGTTTGGTATCTTGGTGGGCTTAATGTCTCAATCACGCTTGTGTGACACCAAGGAGTAACGCTTAATAGAAATCCTTACTAAACACCTTGTATTTAGAGGCCAAAAATCCTTCTAGTTGCTTGAGAAGGACAAGTTCGGATACTTGGAAGAGATACTAAGTTCACCATGGTGAGAATTCCATGGGGACTGATGTTTGGCTGCCCTAAGAAGTGAGTGTCGTGGAGGGGAGCTCGTGGGGTCAAGCATCTATGTATTCTCCTTGAATCTCATAATGAGTCTACCTCTCAAGTACCTACTATCCTTGCCTACCATAAGAAATGTGTGAATGAGCATGATTGTCTTGAGTCTAAGTTGAAATATCTTGTCTTCTTTGCTTGTCAAAAGTTGAATTGTGTCTCATTTCAAAAACAAGATAAATTGATTCAAAACAAGGATTAACACAAGAGTATTTCATTCAACAAAGTTCAAAACACCTTCAAACATGGTTGTCAAACATTTTTCAAAATCTTGTCTCAACATTCATGTCACTTAGATTTAGGTCCTCCATTGTCCATACTTAGGGCTTAGAGCATCATTCTTGCATTCCACTTGGTTCATTTCATTTAGGTGTCCATTTGCATGTCCTTATTAGGTTCTCATTTAGGTGTCCCCTTGCATGTCATTATTAGGTCTTCACTTAGGTGTCATATTGCATGTCCAACATTAGGTTCAACCTAGGTTCGCATTTTGCAAATTCATTGTCAACTACCAAGGTTAGGTTTCACCTAGGTCATACTCCTTTGCATATCAATAAAAGTCATCCATTTGCATGTGTCCTCTTGCATTAGAGCAATACCATTTCATAATTCAACCTTAGGTTTTGCCTTAGGTTGACATTGTCATACATTTGCATTTGCATCCTTGTCCTAATAACATTAGGTCACATTTGCATACCCTAGGTCTCTCCATCAAGCTTAGGTATTATCATATCATATTAGGTTCATTTGCATAGTAATTGTCCCTTTGCATATAGTGTCAAAACTAGGTTTTGTCATACTTGAGTAATCCAAATCTTTGAATAAACCCTAAGTCATTGTTAGGAGGTCTAGACCTTATCAAACCTTTTCTCTTTTTGTCATCAATGTCATTTGGTCAAACCTAGCTTAGTATCCAAGCATATAGGGGAGACATTGTCATTTTGTCCTTTTGTCACTTGGTCCTTTTGTCCTTTGAGGTCTAGACATCATTTTAATTTCCTAAGGGTCTCATTTTTAGAATTGCATTCATAAGTTTGTCAAAATCTTGAAAAAACAAAAAAAACATAGGTTGCATTCTTGCCATAGATTGCATTCTCATCTATTTAGTTTGCACTTAGTTGTATATCATACATTATCCTTGAAAAAATCCAAAAATATTGCATTGCATAGTGACATGTCTATTGGAACAAGGTTCCAAGCACCAATGATGCAACAAATTTTGACGTATCAACTGACAATGCAATCGAATTTTAATCCAAGGAAATCACAATTCTATCCAACCCAACAACAAAACAACATTGATCAAACTTTTTATGATGAAACAAATCTCCACATACAAAAACTAGAGGAGAAATTAGCTCAAGAAAATGAGATTTTGGAACAAAGAGTTAAAAACATTGAGAAGAATAGATCACAAATGTCCAAAATGTTTCAAAAATTTCTAGGTCGAAATCCAAAGATTGAGCCAATTGATGTAAGATCTCTTCTTGAACGATCAGACATACCAGCTCTCCTCTCACAAATAGAGATGATGAAACAATTTCAAGAAAAGAGACAACATCAATTTCAACATTATGTGCCTCCACAACAAGAACAAGAAGGTGTTTACTATCAATTAGATTTTCAACCATCACAACCAATGGTTCAACAGTTCCAACATTTCCAACAGACACAACCAATGGTCCAACATATACAACCAATGGTCCAATTTCAACAATATGTTCAACCAACTATACAATGTCCACAAATAGTTCAACCAATGGTGGAATATCAACAAGTTCAATCAACGTATCAATGTCAACAACCACAACCAAACATTCAAAAACAAAGCTTGCAACATGCACCAAGCCAAATTTTGAACATGTCAAACTAATTTGAGCAACATCTAGTTCAAAATCAAAACATGACATCAAACCAAGACCAAATTCTTTCCAAACAAGTTCAAATTCCAGATACAGCCATGTCAAAACCTCGAAAGAAAGGTGGCTTTATTGCAAGGCTCTTAAGGAACCTACCAAGTGAGTTCTTTGAAGAAGATCAAGATAATACACTTATGTCTAGCAATGCCTCATCCCCTCACAAGCAAATTGACTCTCCAATGCATCTATCCCTACACCATTAGAAGTTTCACAAGAACCTTCCATATTGTCCTCATCAAACAATACACCCAAGGATGAAATTACCCAAGGGCTATCCATAATTGATTGCCATGATAATCCAATTCATGATGCACATCCTTGTCATGTTTCAGAAATATGAGACCCAATGCCACCATGCACTTTATTGCCATTACCTGTTTTAGAGGACCCCATTCAAAGTCCCTCTTCCTCATGTTCAAGCATTGATTCCTTGCCAGAATCCATCACAAATGTTCAAAGTGCATTTCCTTTATGCCAAAACATTGATCCCTTGTCAGAATCCCCCATGCATATCCAAAGTCCAACCTCATGTCAAGAGGATAATTTAGAGCATGAAGAAACATGTCTCGAAATAGATAAAGATCAAGATCTTGAAACCTTATCATCCCATCCAATTGTTGACCAGGACCCCATCTTCCCAAACACTCATGACGATTCCCCTATTCTTATCCATCCTATCCAAAGTCCCATTGACACTCCATTCCCCGAGAAAGATCAAGATATCCCAGTCCATCCAATCCCTAATGATCCCCTTCCATTTCATGAAAAAAATGTCCTTTCAAATCACATTGGCATTCCACTTCCTAAGAAAGATCAAGATATCTTTTCCATCCTTTACGATGATCCCATTAAAAGTCAAGAGCAAAGCAACTTTAAAGAGGATTCCAATGATCTTCCTCCTTGTCAAGATCAAATTATTCCTTTAAATCCTCCACAAGATCCTTTTGTTCCTCCATCTCCATGTCTTAATGTTCCATATACACTCCAAGATCTCAGTCCTTTTGATGATCCCATTATTTATCCCATTCCATCTCTTTAATATCATGTCATTGACCCATGTCTACCACACAATCCTAGTCCCCCTCACAACCCTAGTCCCCCTCATGATCCTAATCCCCCTCATGATTCGAATGTGTTAGTGCAAGATGTTCATGAACCCCTGACATTAACAATGGGTTCTTCCTCTTTGGTCCAATCTGATCCACTTCAAGATCTCATTATTTCTCACATATCATATCCACCTCATAATGGACTCGCATCTTCTTCCCAAAGAAAAGAGTATCCTACAAGTCAAGATATTCATAAAGGAAAAGGAGTAGATCTCCATAAGAAAGCATCCCTTCATGTTAAAGAAAATATTAAGGGTCATGTCTACACAACTCACTCTCAAGACGTTGGTATCCCTCCATCAAAATCAAACATACACCTTCCCCATCATACTTTCTATATGCGGGAAAAGCGGGTCGATAGAATTCAATATGTGAAAATATTCCAAAAGACTTGTCCACACACACACAGAGGATTTCTTGGTGCAAGCTATAGAGTAATGAAGTATCACTCAGCTTCCCAAGGTGGGTCCCATGGTTCTCTATCTTACAATGTCCCTCAAACCAATGTTTTTGCTCTCAGATCACTGAGCAAAATGGTTTAGGGATGGCAAATGCAAGAATGAGGGATGCTTTGATAGATTTTAGTATGAGATTTGGGATCATATGATTCATTGTTGCTTTCGTTTTTGTTTCGAGTCCAAAATCAAGATTTGTCCAAGTTGGTGTTGTTCTAGTTATTGTAATTTGATGAGTTTGTTCCTTCCTTGTAAAATTTGAGTGTTCCCTTTTTGACACATGCTTCTTCTACTTGAATTCCATTCTCAATTAATTTAGCGAAAGATGGTATGCATTGAAGTTTTAGTCTGTAACTCATTTCACTATTCAAGTTATCGATGAAGATTTCCATTTTCTCCTTCTTGGGAATATCTCGAGGATATCTGGATACCATACGTCGCCACCATTGAAGGAATATCATGAATGTTTCATTGTTCTTTTGTTTGGTGTTGCAAACATCTAGCATGGTTATGGCATGTTGGATGTTGTAGGAATATTGGGTTATGAATTTGTTAACCAATTCATCAAATGATCTGACAGGTGGTGTAATTTTGGATAACCACTCCATGGTTTGCCCTCCCAAGCTTCTGGGGAATAACCTCATCAAATACGTGTCATCATGAGCAAATTCAAGGCTTAGTGTGCAAAATTCTTGAACATGATCTCGGGGATCACTTTTCCCATCATATTTATCAAATTTGGGAACGTCTGAGTTTGGAGGAAAAGTCACCATGTTCAATCTTCTATCAAATGGATAAGGACAGATTTTGTTTAAAGAGTACCACACTGTTGTCCCTTGTTGCATATCCTGTATTTGCCTTTGCAACATTTGCATTTGTTGAGTAAGGGCTGCCAAAGGCATATTGTCTTGTCGAGGGAAAAGTTCTTCCCTTGTATTTGTTCTCAGCTGAAAAGGTGTGGTAAATGGTATATTTTGCTCTAGTGTTTCTAGTTCGGGTATACGCATTTCTGGTATGCGTTGTTCTTGAATGTGTTGCTCAAGTATGTGTTGTTCAAAGTTACAGGTTTCTTCTTCTCTTTGTTGTTCTTGATATGCATATTGTCAAGATCCAGTTTTAAAGATGTTTGAGTCTAGATCTTTGAGAAGTTTAACGCCTTTACTTGTAAGCATGAGTAGATATTTTTCTTTGTCATTTTCCATGAGCCTTTCTACAAGCTTTTGAAATGAGGTGTTTTCCTGACATTCCTAAAGAAGTGCTTTAGTAATTTCAGGTTCTTCTAAGGGTGGAACTTCGAAAGGATTTGACAATCTTCGATTCATACTAGACTCAGGATGTGTCTCGCTTTGTTTGTTTCTTTGAGAGCGAGTAACAGGCATTTTAGTAGAAACTCTCAGTGATGAAAGGGACAAAAGCCTTGTTGATATGTTGCTCGGGGGTGGGTGGTTCTAGTCGAGATATGTTATAAGTGATACACTCGTCGGGCAAGAATGCTAGATTGATTTTTTCGTTGCGGTTTATGGTTTGATTAAAAGCAGACTTTTGACAGTAGGCTCTTGTCTTCAAGGGTTCCTTGTCAAATTCATTGGATTTGTTTTGGATATAACGTTTGACGTGATGAAGGAATACCCAATGAGATTTGAAGAGTTGACGATTGATGTATAAGAACTTGTTTCTTTTGATGAATTTGGAAAAACTAGGTTGTTGTTTCTTCAACGTGATGTTACAATAAAGGTTCTTTCTTCTCAGAATATGAGGATTAGTCATGCATGAGTGATCAATGGTTTCCTTTGATTGGTTTGGATTCAGTTGATCTTGTTTGAAAAATTTCAAATTTTACTTTATCAGAGCGAAGGTTTAGATGCCCCTTCACGACAAAGTGTGCCAAATGATATGGATAAAAGCTTCTTGATATGGAAACTTGATTGGACAACTTGAAAATTTTAAACAAGTGTTTTTGTGAGATAAAATCTGTAAGATGGTAAAGGATTCTGTTGATACTAATGATGAGGTTTTCAGATTATGATAAGATAGACATGTTTTATCGTGCGATTCGTTTAGGATTTTACAACGTTTGTTTTGACACAAATTGGCTTAAGAAATAGTCTTAACGGTTTGTTTTTGCTACTCTCGTTTGATGAAAAATGATGTCTGATGAAGAAGGCTTCGAAAAAATGTTTTTTGAAATTTTTAAAATTCCTCATTGTTTTGCCCTCTGTTTTTGTGTTTTGGATCATGCACTAAAACAAAGACTATATGCACTACAAAATTTACCCCACGTGCTAAAACAGGGACTACACGTGCTAGGCTGCCCCCAGACACGCGCTAAAGTTTTGACTGTTCAAAAATGTTTTCTATTTGTTTCAAAAAATCTATGCGCTACCCTGGGCCTGCAACGCGCTATCCTGTGAACCTGATGCGCTACTGTTTAGCCTTCACGTGCTAAGCTGATTCTTCCATGCACTAGACTATTTCTTTGATGCGCTAAATGATTTCACATTATTTTGCTTTGATATGAAACGCTACTGTTTGGAACCGACATGCTAATTTGATGGTTGGATGCACAAATAAAAATTCTGCACGTGCTAAAAAGTTGCTCTTATGCACTAAACTGCCCTGATTTTTCCTTTGATTGATTTTTTTCAAATTTTGGACTTTTGTTGTGAAATTTTCAAGTTCGATGGATGATTTTTTGAAGTAGTAAATGCAAGCATGGCACAAAAAGTACAACCATTTTGCCTAATCTAACAAAAAGTGTATGTTCTATGAGGATGTGTTCAAATCCCCAATGTTTTAACAGGTTTTGATACGAATAAATATACTTTAGAAAGACTCTTTAGTCAAGGGTCATAAATAATATCATAGTCCACTAGTCTCGATACTCCATCAGCTCAAACAGCCGTGTCACCCCCTAGGAGGCGCCTGTTTTTTTGCCTTTTGCCAGAAATTAACCCAAAGTGAATCGCTTCACAATTGAGTAGTTATCTTGGGAGATATATGGTGAGTAATCTTGGGGGCAGATTCTTCCCCACCCTTGCACTATGATGTTATAAATGTCTAGTTAATGACTCGGTTCAAAGCTTCTATTTTTATGGTTTGTAATCAGGCTTCTTGTTCGGCCGTCAGTGATAAACTCCCTCAGGAGGCTTCCCAACCTTTAGAACAAAGGCTTTACATATCTCAAGGATACTGGGCGAAGGCTAATTGCTGTGCGCAACCATTGAAAAGGACTTTCGTCACTTTCCACGTTTGATTATAGTGGGTTGGAATTCTTGGCATCAAAGTCGTTCCCCACTTAGGTCGTTCCCTTCACACCAGCCATAAATGGCTTTAAGAGTTGATTTCAACTCCTTGGGAAGGCAGGCCTGCTAAAGGTTTTATTGCTTGAAGTAAAGAAATCTTTTAAGAGTGGTCTAGATTTTTTATCACCCAGTTAAGGGGAGAGCATATTTCTTCCACTTTCGAGACAAGGCAATCAAGTTATTTTTTTTAGCCTTTAAGACAATGATTTGCTAACTTCTATTTGGAGATGTTGCTCCAACAAGCATGATGTTCTTTTTAATCTTTCATAGCGATGATTTTCTAATCTAGGAAAATAATTTGGTCAACAAAGCAAAATTTTGATCTTTGGTGGTCAACAAAAGAAATCGATAAAAAAAAATTTCCAGCTCTACCTGCAAGAAATTGTCAAAGTCCTGCAAAATCTCAATCGAATAGTTAGAAAAAGATCTGGATTTTGGTGGACCTCTACAAGTCTAAGTTTAATTTCAGTTACAATTTCAATTTTTGTCTTCTGTCTGTAATGCACTACAGAAAGGACTGTACGCACTACAATATAACCTAGATGCGCTAAAATTAAGTCTAAATGTGCTACACTGTTTGCTGGATGCACTACTCTATGCATCGGAAGCGCTGCTCTATTTTTCTCCCGTGCTGAGAGCTACAAGAAAAGTGATGAGTTGATGTGCTAAAAGATGGACTTCACGCGCTAGATAGTGAAGCAAATGCGCTATCTGACAGACCTGACGCACCAAACTATTTTTCAGATGTGCTACTCTATTTTTCTTCTACGCTAAGACCTACAAGAAAAGATTAGTGGAGGTCATGCACTAAAGAAAGGACTTCACGCACTAGAGTAGAGACCCCATGCACTAAATAGTAAGTAGGATGTGCTACACTATTAACCGGATGCGCTAGGGAATGTTTCCCATGCGCTGATTCTTGTTTCCGCGGACCTACAAAAGTGGTTAATTTTTGGCAAACCCGACACGCCAAACTATTTTTCAGATGTGCTACTCTATTTTTCTTCTGCGCTGAGACGTATAGGAAAAGATTAGTGGAGGTCATGCCCTAAAGAAAGGACTTCACGCGCTAGAGTAGAGACCCCATGTGCTAAACAGTAAGCGGGACGCGCTAGACTGTTAACCGGATGCGCTAGGGAATGTTTCCCAAGTGCTGATTCCTATTTCCCGCAGACCTGCAAAAGTGGTTAATTTTAAAAACTGATTTGATATATGGGGTTGGGCCCCGCGGTGGGTGCCAGAAATGTATGCGGGAAAAGTGGGTCGATAGAATTCAATATGTGAAAATATTCCAAAAGACTTGTCCACACACACACACAAGATTTCTTGGTGCAAGCTATGGAGTAATGAAGTATCACTCAGCTTCCCAAGGTGGGTCCCATGGTTCTTTATCTTACAATGTCCCTCAAACCAATGTTTTTGCTCTCAGATCACTGAGCAAAATGGTTTAGGAATGGCAAATGCAAGAACGAGGGATGCTTTGATAGATTTTAGTATGAGATGCATCCTAAGTTATGCATGATTCTAGAAATGCAATAAACTAGATTATAAGATGACAAGGTTAGTATAAATGCTATCCTAACATGATATATTAGTCTATGATTGAGCTAAAATGATAAAAAAATTATTCTAAACATGCATATTTAGACTAGTTCCTGATTTAAAAGAGGCTAAAATGATGAGCATAAAAAATGATATGAAAGCTTGAATGTATTTGAGCATAAGTATGATACTACAAACTTGGATTGATTCAAAATGGAGGAATGAGAGCTCTATTTATAGCAAAAACAGGGCAATGGATGGTCAGGATTGAAAGAGTTGATCAAGGGTTGAGTTTGAAAGTTGGGGATCCATGTTTGTAATTGGCACCGATGAAATGGTGACAAGTGTCAACATAGAGTTGGGTTGAGAGAAGGGGTTGGAGGCATTAAATGCCTAAGAAGACCTTATGGTTATCTAGAGGGTAAGGGTCAAGTCTAAGTTAAGATTACCCATTGGATTAAGAGTTAATCCAAGGATAAACCCTTGTGCAAATGATTAAGAGATAATCATGGTCAAAGCATTAAAGGCTTGATGAGACCCTTGGGTTGGATGAAGGTTGAGTTAAAAGAAATTCTTTAACCATGTAAGAGGGTTTGAGTTAACCATTAATGGTTATGAAGACTTTGGGGATTTAAGTGGTTGAAGACTTGAAGCCTTTAATGGTTATCGAAGACTTTGAAGAATTAAGTGGTTAAAGGTTTGAAGCCTTTAATGGTTATCAAAGACTTTGAGGAATTTGAGAAGTGACCTCCTCTTGCTTAGGGATGTGACAAAGTTTAGAAGTTGGGTTAGGCTAATTAGAAGCGATTAGAAGAGTCTAGAAGGGATTAGAAAGGGGTTTAGGAAGGCAAGTGGGAGATGTAGGATTTTGCAAGTGGATGGAGGGATAATAGGATTTAATTGAAATAAAGTTAATTTAATTCAATTTGGTTGTAATTTGGAGAAATTAAATAAATTAGATTTATTTAATTTAGGATAACTATTTAATTAAAAGTGGATAGAAGAGATTTAATTGAATAAAATGATTTATTCATTAAATGGTATACTGAATTTAATTTAAATAAATTGAGTAATTTACTTAATTAAATAGAGGAATGTGGATAATTTAATTAAATTGGATTTAATTAAATAAAGAAATGAACATAAAATATTCATTTAAGAATATGGTCATTTTTATACGTCTACACTTTCCATCCATCTTAGGTCCTTATATCCTTTTGTCCTCTATGCAAGGTCAACAAAGGCACACATCCTTGAGTAAATTTCATCCATCCAAAAGAAGTCCATTTCATTCATATCCATACATGCATTCCTTTCCCCCTCCAAGCAATTTGGATGCCAAGTATATAAGTCATAAGTCTAGAAATCCACATGTATTCAAGGATCAACATGTCCAATATAGTCGACATGTCAAAACAAAGAACAATATGATCTATAAAGAAAAAAATATATCCAAAAGGCCATAGAGGCCCACTGAGCAAAATAAAGCAAAGTCAAAATCTATATGGGTTCCTAAATCCCTTGTGCAAGCAATGCACTCCAAGGAACCACAAAAGCATGAAAAATAAAAAACCATGTGGATCCCTAAGCGGCTCCTTGAAGCACAAAAGCCTAAAGAAACATCAAAATTGGCATCTACAATTGCTATTCCTGCATCCAAACATTCCAAGTCTATTCCTCCATCACCTTCTTTATCCATTTTGGGCCCTTATGTCCCAAAATCCATATCCTTTCCTCCATCCAAATCTCAATATCCAAAATACATTTTTCCTCCATCAGTCCATCACCCCTCAAGGTGTGTGCCAATGTTGATCTTGCCTTCATTTCCATCCACTGAAGCCCAATTCTTCCAATACCCTATCCATTATCCAATGCATATTTTCCATCCTTCGATCCCTTTGATCCAATCCTTTACATAAATCCTTGCCTTAGTTTCATCTTATTTTCCATGTCCTTATCCTACCAACGTCTTTGAGCATACTTTTAAAGGTCATGGTCCATTTTTTTTAAGGCTACTATCCAAAACAAAAAAAAGATGCTTGAGTCCTTCTTCCATCCCCTATCATGTGTCCATCTTCTATTGAAAAAGTAAAAATCCAAAAAAAAAAGTAAAAAAAAGTGAAAAAAAGAAAAAGAAAAAAAGTAAAGCAAAAATAATTCGTCCACTGGTGAAAACCTGGCAAACAGGTGTCTTGGGCAAGTACCGTGATGAAAACCTAGCAAACAGACATCATGCGTAATCTATGAACTTCTTGCATACCACACTTGGGGGCAGGTTTTCTCCTTCATATCCTATTGCCCTTCATTATCCTATCATACCATGTCATACCCATGTCATTACCCTTCCTTATCCTATTGTCCCTCATGTCCAGTTTCCTCTTTCCACCTTTGATCTTGACAAGGCTGAGGATCATCATGAGCATCATGCATCTTGTTTGTAGCTTTTAGTCTATCATAGCTTTTGGTCTTTATCCATTTGCTTATTATATCCTTTCATCCATATTCCCTGTCTTATTGCAACTTTCTGCCACTATCCCTTAGCCAATCCCGACCTTCAGTCCATGTCCCTTATCCATTCTTGGTCTTGCTTATCCTATCCATATCTTATCACTATCCATACACTCTTTTTCATTCCTTGATCTTGATCTGACATAAGGACGCAAAATTTAAACATGGTTTCAAAAACCTCTTGACATGTCCCTCATGCCATGTCACTGCTTTACATTGTCATATCCAGTCTCTTGTCCCATCACGCCATAGCCCTTGAAAATTGCAACCGCATTGTCTCCATGATAAAAGGCCTTTGTCTTCCCTCTATCCACCATCATTTCAGAAAGCCTATTTATTCACCTGTCATATTCCTTGCCTTGCTAGACACTAGGGGAAAAGTCATTAAAAATCATTAAAAAATTGAAAACTGTCCTGAAAAAAATCATAAAAAAAATCAAAAAATGTCCTGAAAAAATCATAAAAAATTGAAAAATGTCCTGAAACAATCATAAAAAAATCAAAAAATGTCCTGAAAAAATCATAAAAAATTGAAATACTGTCCTGAAATAATCCCTAAACATCAAATAAAGTCCTAAAAAAATGAACACAAAAAAATTGTACACACTTGAAAAGAAAAACAACACAATATCCCCTGTGCATAGATAGATCACCGAGTATACCTCCAACGACATGCAATCACACATTGTGCTTTAATGAAATCATGCATAAAAAGATGAAATTTTTCAATCAAACTAGACATTCAAACTGATCACAATTGTCTTCTCGATTGAACATCAACATTAATATCGTTCGTCCTTGGCACATTCTCATGGGTCTTATACAAGGTGTGGTATACTCAAAACCAGACTGTGTCCTGTCTTAGATGGGGTGCCGCATTCCCTGAAACCAGACAACATGATCATCCTATCAACACTTTCAACTTTTGACAATGAAGATCAAGATGTTTGTTTGACTTGTTGGAATTAGCGAGTCTTATCATTTATTGATTTATTTTCGATCATGTTCCTATGTTGCTCGATGATGTCACTGAGTGATTTAGAGTGACCGAGATGGTTCATGGTCCCTTTCTTTTTTGTTGTGATTGTTGTTTGTCTACGATATGTCTGTCTTTTGCAAAAAGGGTTACATTTCAACTCTGGCCTTCAATGCCATGATGTTATGCATCTGTTTTGCTATATTAAATAAAGGTTCTCACCTACAAAGTGCATTAGTGAAAGCAAGTTTTTCTTTGTCTCTAACTGTCCTTCGTCTCATTTCTTCTTACTAACGTTTCTTCCGTCAGTTTGGGCAATCAGTTTGGTCTAGTTCTTCAATCTCCAAAAACATAAGCTACATCCTGCATCCATTGCTTAGTGCATTTGCATCATATCAAGCATTTTATCTATTTCATAAATGCATCAAAAACACATCAAAATGTATCCATACATGTTCCACAATAAACAGTGCATACACCATCCATACATGGAAAATAACATAAGTCATAACACATTGCATCCCATTGTATTGCTACATGTCATATCATATATCAAAATAATATTGGAGTACAAAATTGGATTGTTTGTCCTGAGTATAGCCCGCAGGCTGACTACATAATGTCACACTACATAATGTCAAACTACATCTGTCTCTGTCCTAAGGAGCATATGCCTCTATCATTGGGTGCTCCCTCTATCCTCCTCATCCCTGCCATGTCTCAAGGATGATGTCCCTCCAGGTCCTGGTTGTGGTGGTCTCATAGGTCCACTCACCCCCATGCTGCTCACTGACCTTCGAGAGCATGCCCTGCTCTCTGTCCTCAATCATGCCCGATATGATGATGCTCTCTATTCTGGTGGAACTGCACTCTCATATAGTGTCCTCCAATGGCATATCTCCTCTCCGGTCTCTACCAACATCTGTGCCATCTCACATGCACTAGCATCCCTAATCGACCCAATATACTCAGTAACTCTCTGTTCTTCTCACTGTGCCTGAGCTATTGTTGTATCTCGAGTCATTGTAAGTCTGGCTATCTCTTCTCTGAACTGATCCTGCTCTATCCTCAAGATACCATTCTATCTCTCTAATGTCGCAATATGATCATGCTGACTCACTATGGTAGCCCTGCACATCTTCATCTCCTCTATCCTAGCTGTCTCCGGCTCTATGGGTATATCCTGCAATCACTCCTGATCAGCTAAGTCTGGCTCATAATCATCATCTCTATCCTTTTCATCCCCCTCATCCTCATCCCCACCCTCATCCTCTTCATCCTCATCATCTCCCTCCTCTCCAATGAGTGGGAAGTCCTCTTGTCTCCTTGGTACTAGAATATCAGGATCTATCAATGGCACTGGCCGTCGTCATGCAAACCATCACTCATACTCCTCTATCGTCCTGGCATCCACCACATCTGATCTCCAATCCCACTATCTCTGTTGTAGCTATGTGAAGTCAGCATTTGCTATGTGTGGCTGAATCATCCTCCCCCACTGACTCGTCTCTCTGTGAGATCAAGCAAAGTGTGCAGTCCCTCTAGGTATATCTTGCCTCTCTCCAAACTATCATCTGACTCTCTCCAGCAGGTACATCTCAATTACTCTTTGGCAATTCACTGGTCACCCAATCAGGTATCTCTCCTGTCTACAATATGATAGCTCATCACTATCATCTGACCATCCAAGGCAATCAAGATATGGCCTCCATGTGAACTCTCTCAATCTGTCTAGCTCATGTCGCCAATACAATATGTATCCAAAAGGACCCTGTCTCAGTGCTCCCCCATAACAGTACACGTATGGTTGGTGTGGTAATACCTATCTTTCTGCAATCAGTCGACATATGGCTATGTGCTCAAATGCCCATACTTGTAGCAGTGTGATCCCACAGCTCAAAGTCTGCACTCCCTGATATGCTATCTGATGCAGCTAAAAATATAGCATAGCAAGTATGAATAATCTGCACAAAGCATCTCTCCCTGTCACTAGGTCATACTCTATCATCTCCCCATGAATTGGAATGTGGAGGATACGCCATACATCCTCTAGTGTCATAGTTGCCTCTCTAGTCGCCAGATGGAATGAGAAGGTCTTCGAATGCCATCGCTCTACCAATGCGGTAAACAGTCCTATGTTTACCCTAATCTCGGGCATGAATGTGATATAGTATATTTCAAGTCCTGTTAATGTATCTCTTTCTATGCTCCTGAGTCTATGTCGTAACACGAAGCAGTCAGGTCGATTCTCCTGCATGATCAATGGATACTGTCGACTCTGCATCACAATTGGGGCACATTTTGTCAGTTTTAGGGTTTCCTCCTACAGGCTGCATTTCCTTGTTTTATGTCCAAATTAGGGTGTTTCTAATCTATTTTGACCTATCCTATTCTTATCCCCCCTTTTCGGATCATTCGCATGTGGTTTTTGACCAAAATTGAGTTCCCAGTGAACAACTGCGCTTGTGTGTTGTAACCTACACCTATGTTGCATTGAATTGTGCTTGTGTACCCTACACAAGTGCAGGATGCGCTCACACAAGCGCAGAAGTCAGTTTCGGCATTCCCTGTGGGCCCCGCAATGTCCCGCAAGTGATCAAAATTCATAAAATTGATAATATGGGTTTTTGAGATACATACCGCTACTCCCACATCGTCCAATCATTTATAGGTGCCTACACGTTCTCTGAGGTGATCTACCATTGGAATGTTCACCATCTCTCTGCAAGTGTCCGTTTCCAGAGCAACAAATCCTCTTCTTGGGCTAGTGCAAATGAGCAATTTTCACTCTCTTTGTCTCATTTATAGATTTTTGTCAGTGCATAGATGGATGTGCACCCTCTCCATCTCATGTTGGTCACAGTCTTTTGCACCTTCAATTGCTTGTCCTTCATGCATCCGGTCTCCGATTGTCAGTCTCTTTGCTCCTATCATGTTCTATCATTCTTATCGATCAATTGGCCTCTTTTCTGGATGTTTTCGGCCAATTCCTCGAGGGGCCATGCATATGTCATTATTATTGTCTGGGGCATTTTCATTATTGTTCTTTGAAACAATGCTTAATATCACATTGTCTCAAAGAGGGGCAAAATGTAGACACCTAAAAATGGTCAACACTTACGGAGTCGTATTTTAACATTGGTGCATTGCCTTATTTTAGGTTTTTGCATCACATTAACATTTCTTCTATGTTGCGTACTTGGTCTTTATCATTTGCAAGCATCGAGTCCTTCTTCTGCATTCCTCATTTTTATCACTTTTGAATTAGGGTTTTGTCCTCTTATCAATCTTATCGTTTTGCGATCGATTTGTCATTGATCGTTGTCATTTTCAATCTCGTCATTTTGCGATTGATTTGTCATCAATCGTTGTCATTTTCAATCTTGTCGTCTTGCGATCCATTTGTCATCAATCATCGTCTTTCTCAATCATGTCAATTTGGATCAATTTGTCATTGTTCCTCGGTGCATTTATCAATCAAACCATTTATCGATTCAAAATCATGATCGAATCGACATCAAATCAATCTTACATCAAGACCTAATTGTCGTCCTTGCATTTGCTAATTCATCTTCTAAGGTTTTATGATTTATTCATTTAATCTTGTTTGTCATTTTCCCTCTAGGTTAAATAATTTATTTATTTATCCTAAGTTTGCTTGTCACAATTAAATATTTATTTAATTGGTTAATTAATTCCCCCTCTTTTTGTGAATTAATTAATGAATGAAAATTATTAATTAATTCACCTAATTTTCTAATTTTATCAATTTCTAATTTCCTAATTTCCACATCATTTCTAATTTTCTAATTTCCTAATTTTCTAATTTTCCTAATTCCTAATTTCAACCTAATTTTCTAATTGGTCAAAATTCAATTTCCACCTAATTAATTTCTCTCTAGTTTCTCCCTATTTTTGTGCTTTGGTGGAAGCAGGAATTTCTCATGCGTCATACTATTGGCATAGCAAGATGTCATAAGCTTCTAGTCCTCTAATCTTTGCATTGGCAATATGTCATAATTCATGACATAGAAGGTGTCATAACCTTCTTCCTTCAACTCAATTGTGCCATTTTTGAAATCAATTGCCTCTAATATCAAAGTCATGCTAATCTTGTCTTTTCTCCAATTTATCTATAAATTGGATGAATTTCTTCAATCAAAGATCCCTGATCCCTGATCCCTGGTTGAATCAATCATGCTTCAAGTATTCTTGCGCTATCATCTTGTCTACTTGATTTCACATCATGCTTATGCACTAGTAGGTGAGATCCACAAATAAAGCTATTTGAAGGAAAAAGAAGGAAAATTGAGCCACATGAAGGAGACATTCAAGTTTGCAATGGTTTGCATTTGAATTGATGTCTTGTTTTCATGTCTTTATTGAGTGTTTTTAGGATTCTTGTCACTGCATTTTAGTTTTTGTGATTGAATTAGTTTAATATCTATTTGCTTTGATGATTTCCGATTTCCTAGCTACACTATGTATTCTTTCTTTTCTTCATCTAATAATGATGTAGCATAATGAAGGACCTTGGGATCCTTTGTTGTGTCGATGTTCATTACTTTTATTGGTTCTATTAAAATAACAAATCTCTCCTAAAAAGTATTTAGGGAGGGTGTCAAACTTTCCATCTTCTGGCACCTCAAAGAGGTTTTCACTGTCAAATAGTCCTTTATTTTTCCTCTTGATTGATCTAGTGTTACAATGAAATGGTTTTCAGCACTAGGTCTTTTTCCTTATTTTATTTTAATTTTGCGACAGGAAATTTTGGCACTCTCCTGACTGCAAAAAGTGTTACTTGATTCACCGGTGGAAGATATCTTCGATGTTATTGGTTCAACGATATTAAGATATACAACTAAGTCATGGTCATTGGAAAAGACATCCAAGTCAAGGTTTTTTAGGTTATCACAATCAATTAGTTCTAGATGAAGTAGGAGTAGGTCATAGTCATTGTCATCATCATTAGATATTTCAAGTTTCATGACATAATAGTCATAGTTTGGTGTATAATAGGTAATGTCATAGATAGAACTCTATTGAGGATAATCTCTCCCAAGTGCTCTCCAATCAGCTCTAACGAAGTCAGGATTGGTATTTTGCAATTCGCTCTCAAGTGACTCATCATCTGACTTATGAATGGATTATATCAACACATACATCCTTGATACTACAGGTTCCCTCTTGATCAATTTCAATAGATTCATTTGTGGCTTGAAGTTGGCATACTTGTGCACATGACATAGAGGATTCTTTTGCTATCTTTTGGCTTCTCTTGAACTCAGCTTCTTCTAGACTAATAGTCATTCCTTCTTGACTTTCTATTAGTTCTTCTATGGTTCTTCCATACCTTGGTATTTATTGCTCAGCATTTGATATAGATCTGATATTTTGTTGATATTTTGATGATTGATTAATGAATGTTTGTGTTTCCTATGGTGTCACTTCTTGATCCTTCATATTCACTTTCCTTTGTTGTCTTGCATATGCCTCTTTCCTCTGAATTTTGATTTCTTCTTGTCTTCTTTTCAACTCTATTCTTTGTTTTGTGAAAGATGAGCCTTCACTTGTAACAGCTGCTTGTTCTTCATCCTTGTCTTCACTTGATACATTAGATGATGGATCTAGATCTCATTCATATTCATTTGAATCTATTTTTGAATCATTTGCTAGAATCATACCACTATACCTAACAGGAATTTTATATGGTGAGAAGAGTTCTTTCATTTTGGCCATCTGTTCTTTCACTGCATCTAGAATATCTTGATCAGGTTTCATGCTTACTTGTATTCCTTGAACTTGTTTGCAAGATTCTTCTTCTCTTTTGATAGAAAGTTCTACCTATTGTTTCTCATATTCTTCTTGTTTCTATTTGTTATCCATTGTTTATGCTACCTGATGTAGCCTTTCTTGTCATGGTTCTTCTTTAGGGATTATTTTATTTCACCACCTTGGATGTTGATAATTATGTTGCTTTTGCTCTGATTTAGGATACCCAAGTCCTGATTTATCTTCCTTATATTGTGTGTGAGGACAAATAGGTTCTTAAATACCTTTTTGTCGCTTGCCAATTGGTTATTTTCCTTCATATCCCATCTTTTTCATGATCTTGTAACCATTGCCATATTGTTATATAGGAATATTAACTTCTACAGTTTTTGCTATAGTTTAATTTTCATCTCTGTACAACCAGCTAATAATGTCCTTGTCTTTCATTTCTTCTACAAGTGTCTCAACTTAACAAATGCTCCATCAAACATTTCAACTAGTTTCTCTGGAATCCATGGTTGAGAATTTGTAGGTTTTTCATATGATTTGGGTGAAAGTGGAAAGTTATGTAAAGAATATTTTCCCATTCCTTCATCATTTAGTTTGATATTTTTCTCAAAGTTTTCCCATAATTTTTCTTGAGTTTCTTTGGTGGGATAGATTGCTTCTCTGATATGTGGAACTCTTGCATCTTGTATTGGTTTTAGATTATTGCAATTTTGACTAGAATCTGTGACTATAGTGATTTCTTGTCCATTATGAGGAAACTTAACGCACTGATGGTATGTAGAAGGAACCACTTGCATGTCATGAATCCATGGTCTTCCCAAAAGAATGTTATAAGATAAATTCAAGTCTAGAATTTGGCACAATGTATCTCTTTCCACTAGTCCTATTTTGATTGGTAACACCACAGTCCCTTTAGAAGAACACTCTTCTTCATCATAATCCTTGATAGTTATTTTCTTCTTTGGATCCACTGCATTTTTTGAATATCCCAAATCCCTTATTAAACATAATGCACAAATATTTAATCCAACTCCACCATCTATGAGTACGCGTTTAACACGGGTTGTATTAATGGTGACTTTAATATGTAGGGGAGCATTGTGAGGGTGTTGTAAGGATGCATCATCATTTTCAGAAAAGGATAAGCAATCTTGGGTTATGAGATGTCCTACCATTTTTTGGAATTGATCCACATCCAATTATTTTGAAACTGGCATTTCTGGTAGAGCTTTCTCCAATATTTCCTTATGCATAGGTGAAACTTTTAGGAGCTCCAAAATTGAAATTTGAGTGGGTATCTTTTGTAATTGTTCCACTAAATTGTATTGTCTTGAAGTGGATGTTTATTCATTTGTTATTCCCAGAAATGTAACCTTCGCTTTTCTTTTTGTGATGACATTGATTGGTTATGAAGGTGTTTTGTCTTTAACAATGATTATATTTACCACATCATCATATGTGTAAGTGTAATTTACTTTAGATTTGCCCTTGTCATATTTTGGTTTGGATTGTTCACCTTTTTCATAATTTGGAAGTGGAGTTTTTAATTCTAGATGTGATTCATTTGTTTTATGGTCATCCACTATGATAGTTCCATTATCAATCAAGTCTTTAATAAGGTGCTTCAATCTTTGACAATCATTGGTTTGGTGTCTTTTGTTTTGATGATAATTGCAAAAATGATTGTCATTCCACCAATTAGGTTTGACTTGAGGTTCATAGTTTCTTTCTTCTGGTAAGGTAATCTATTTATTTGCAAGAAGAGTCTACAAAGCTTATTCCAATGGTTCTCTAATGTTTGTGAATTTCCTGTAAGGATTGGAGAAGAAAGACTTAGATCTATTGTTCTCTTGATTGTTATTGTTTGGTGCTTGACCTAATAAGTTGAAAATTGGTTGTTGTTTGGTAGCATTGTTGTCATCATTTCCCTTGTTGGTAAAATTCCTATTCGTTGACCAAAATTAAGGTTTTTCATTGTTATTGTTACGATTGTTTATATTGTTGTGATTGTTGTTGTTGTTGTAGGAACTGTTGTAGAGTTTTAACTCTCCTTTCTTTACCATTGAATCTTCTATCTTTAGACCATTTTCAATCATTTTAGCAAAAGGAGGACATTGCAATTTAAGACAGTAACTCATCTTACTGGTAAGGTTGTCAATGAATATGTCGATTTTCTCTTGATCGGGTACATCTCTTGGATACCTATTAAACACTCATCTCCATCATTGTAAAAAGACTATTAAAGGTTTGCCAATCTTTTACTTGATGTTACATAGATCTAGCATTGTTATATCAATTCTTATGTTGTAGGAGTATTGTGAGATAAATTTGTTCACAAGTTCTTCAAAAGATTTAATCCCATATGGTAGTCTTGAGAAAAATTCCATTGATTGTCCACTTAAGCTTCTATGGAATAGTCGCATCAAGTAAGTTTCATCTGTGAAAATTCCATACTCATGGTGCAAAATTCCCTAATGTCATCTTGAGGATCATATTTCCCATCGTATTTATCCTATTTAGGGATTTCACAATGTTGTGGGAATGGTATCATGTTTAAATTCTTGTCAAAAGGATATGGGCAGATGTCTTCTAATGAATATTTCTTAGAACTTGTTCCACTTAGCATATCCTATATTTGTTGTTGCAAGGTTAGCATTTGTTGAGTGAGAGTTAACAAAGGATTATCAACACAGGTTCTCCTTGCATCCTCATAAGTTCTTCTATCACCATGCTCTCTTCTTGCTTCATCTTGGTTCCTTTCATCATCATGATCTCTTCTTGTTCTATATTTTCTTGTTTCCTCATGATTTACTTGATTTACATCCTAATTATTGAGATCATCAGTGTTTTGATTGTGACTTGTTCTTGCATCTTATTTCAAACTTTCTACGTTAAAGTCATGTGGCAATTTAGCTCCTAAATTTGCCAACATTAGGATGTACTTTTTTTTTAATTTTTCCAATTGCTTTTCTATTAGTTGGTCAAATTTATAATCTTGTTCAAGGTCTCTAATGGTGGTATTGATTTCTTCTTCATCAACATTTGTGTATCCAAATCAATGAAACATTGGATTTTCCTCTTCCATTTGTCATCTTCTAAATTGCTCATGTTAAGCTCTAGTCCAAACTGGCATGTGATTGATTTGAAAACTTCCTAAGTTTTTTATTTTCTAAATGCAACTCAATAAGTGATTATTGGTTTAGGAAAATAAGCTTTGTTGATTTTACCACCATTATTATTGCATTGTGCTAAAGCATCTCTTTGTTGAAAAGCATGTGCTTGCAAAAGTTCTCTATCAAATTTTATTCTGTATTCACGTAAATAGTGACAAAAATGGTGTAGGAATGTCCTATGTTTTAACAAGATTTTTTGATTGATGTACAAGAATCTTACCTTCTTCAGAGTAGCCTTATAACTAGTTTTTCTTTTCTTGAGGCGATATTTAAAAGTCATATAAGCATATGATGGTTTACAAGTTTGTTTGATTCCAATGTGAGTGCAATCTTGATTTTGATATAACCTAGGTCCAAATGGGAACAATATATCCAAGATAATGAACAAAGGTTGATAAGGTCTAGTTTCGTGATAGAGGATTTGATGTATCCCGATAAGAAACTAATATTGATGTTGATTTTTGTACTTGAGATGGTTGGATCACTAACTTGTTGGATGTTTTATGCTTATGAAAACCTTTGAAAATAGTCTATTCGATTGATAACCTAATTGTTTGACTAGTTTGAAGACCTGTAATAGTTGAAGACAAATCTACTCAAAAAGGGGTATCTGCAAATGATGTTGAAATTTTGGTTTGATATGTGGAAATACTCACTATTACAGATGTGGGAAAATGTTTATGCTAAGCTATTTATCAAAAGCACTAACCTACACCACAAATGTGATGCTCTGTAGGATAAAAGCGTTGCTCTGTATCACAAATATGCTAAATTATGGTGCAAAAGTGTAGTTTCAAGTGAAAAAGTGTCATTCTAATGAGAAAATGCATGATTATAGAGATTAAAAGCATTGTACTATTGATCAAAAGCATTTTTTTTCACAACAAATGCATTGTCTTATTTAACAAATGCGTTATTTTGACTGTGTTCAAAGAATTTTTCAGTTTTCTAGCAACTTGTCGGATTTTTCCTCATTTCAGTAATGATGATTTTTTTAAGTTTTTGACCATTTTGAGAACATTTTGCAGACATAAAAGACACAATGTTTGGAAAGCAAAGTGCACAAAAAAGCTCAAATCCTATGGTAGGTCGAGACAATAATTATTGAATCTCACATGGGGTTTCCCCTAAGGCTATGCTATTCAAAGCGGATATTTAGGTGCTTGACCCCACTGGCTCCACCCTTGGCACTCACTTCTATGGGGCATGCAAACACCAATTTCCATGAAAAATCCCCATGAAAAACTTCATATCTCTACTAAGAACTGTATGTGTGTGAGCCGCTTTAGAGGTCCAACCTCCTACGCCAACAATTAGATGGATTTTGGTAGCTAATACAAATGGTTTTTAGTAAAGGCTTCTGGTCATGTGGCCATAAATGTGGCACTTTACACTCTATAAATACAAAAGGTTCCCAGTGTATAGAGATTACACTTCATAGGGTTTATGGGGAAACATAGTGTTGGTATGAACTAATCAGCACATGTTGTCTATGACTTTCATCATGGACATGATTTATTTAGAGTGGATTGGAAGGACTCGGTATTAGCTCATTTCCACTTGGGTCGTTCCCCTCTCACTAGCCCCCTCAAGGTAGCTCGAGAAGGAAGGCCCTCTAAAGGTTACACATAAAAGAAGTAGGTATGATTTTTTGATCACTATATGAGGGTGAGAGCATACTCACCTACTACTTCAACAGGCACATAAGACAAAGGTTTATTTTAAGCCTTCTAAATCTATGTGCAACTACTTTAAAGAAGACACTCAAATGCAAGTTTCATGTTGTTCATTCATTCCTAGTTAAGCTAGATGAGCAAAGTATGATATTTTACTTCCCAAAATACTCCTCATTAAACTAGGTGTGGTAATGCATGGAAAATTACTCAAAATAAACCCTACACACACAAATGTCAGTAGTTCTCAGAAATCTGGTCTTGGATAGTCAAACTTGCAAAAGTATGTTAGCTGAGAAATCAAAATTACAAACTGACATAACAGAAGCGCTAACATTGTAAATGCATGATTCTAAACCACGAAACCACTATTCTAAAGAATAAATGCACTATCCTGCATCACAAATGTGCTAAACTACTGATTAAATGCATGATTTCAACTTCAAAAGCGCTAACCTATTTGATGTATGTGTTAACCTATAGCTCAAATGCGCTAACCTACAATGCAAAAGTGCTAACCTACTGCATAAATACGTTGTCCTATTTCACAAAGGCATGAAAAAGGTTACAAAATGCATGAAATTGTGAAATCTACGAGAAAAAGATAGAAGTTGAGAATTTTTACAGACTCATGTGAGGCCCAAGTCCCACGATGGACGCCAAAAATGTCGAGGCTAAAGTTGAACTCCAAAGAAGTATCCTAAAACTTGTTAGTCCATCATAAAATATAAAATAAAGCTACAAGAAAACATAGCTTCAACTAATGAAGTAACATGAAGTAAAAATAATAAACAAGATTATACCTTCCATGATTTGCACCTCATTGTGTCCTAACTCCATTGTTCTTGGTTGCAAATAATTTTGCTCTCAGACAAGCATAGTTAGCTTCCAAGATGGTATATGAATAATGGACTAATAGTTAATTGATACAAACATATGCAAATGATATTAAGCTAAAATGATATGAAAATGATTTATTCTCAAAACTTTAAAATGCTATTTGCTTCAAAAAATCACATATGCAAGATAAAGACTCCTAGAATGACTGTAAGATTAACTAGTAGACTATTAGTTTCAAAAATGGCTTATGAGACCTATGTTTATAGATTTTTGCATGCATAAGCTTAGGTGGCGGGGATCAACAGTCCTAATTGAATCTTGCAAATTGGATGGCTATGAGTAAGAGGTTGAGATGTGAGAGAGAAAGGTGGAAGGTGTTCCTCCAACACCTACAAGATGGAGAAAAAGGTGGAAGTAGAAGCCAAATGTCATTCATCTCACCTTAACTGAGAAGAAGACTTGAGAGACTATAGGATAGTTGGAGAAGATTTAGGGATAAGAGGACAAGTGGACTCAACTTCCTCCAAAGATGTAGGAAGGTTTGATAGAATATAGGGAGGTTGAGGAATGTGTGTACGTGCACATTATTTGAAGAATAAAATGAATGTTGAAGATAATGATAAATATTAATATTAATGTGTCGACTTAAATTTCATCATCCAGAATTCTACCTGCAACAAGTTAGTTTCACAAAATACAAATGGAAATGATACAGGAATTCCAAACTCAACCAATGAAACTACATAAAATATACATGAAATAAAAACATTAATATTACCTTCATGGTTTATGTCTCATTGTGTCTTAACTCCACTGTTCCTGGTTGCAGATGGTGTGCTCTCAGACAATGCACTGATAGCTTCCAAGATGGCATATGAAGAATGGACTGATAACTGATAGTTGAATGATACTATGATAAGCAATACTACATGATTATGCTAAAATGATTATGCTAAATGATTATGCGATTTTCTATTTGCTTCAAGATTAAAACTCACAGATGCATATGATTAGCTTGAAAATTCACTTGGAGTCTCTTGAAGTCTAACTCTCTCTCAATTGAACCTCTTGATTTTATAGACTTTGAGAGGATGAGATGATGAGGCTCAGATCAACAGTCATGATTAGATCTACAGATTTGGATGGTTGTGAGAAAAGATGAAGGTTGAGAGAAAGGGAGAAGGAGAAGACAAGTGTCACTCATCTCACCTTGACTTGGTTGCTAACTGAGGGAATCTAGGGATGGTTGGAGAAGATTTAGGCATGAGAGGACAAGTGGACTCAAGTCCTTCCTAAGATGTAGGGGGTGTTGGAGAGAATATAGGAGATGGTTATGAAATATGTGTAGGTACATAATATTCATTAAGTTTGGAGGTTGAAGATAAATGATGAATTAATATTTAAGAAATATTAATTTCCTTAGCCACATGTTTGATGAGTTGACAAAGGGAAGATGAAGTGGAGATGGAAGGTGAGTTGGAAAAGGGATTTAAATAATTTAGAGATTATTTAATATTTGAGACTATAGGATAGGAGAATAACTATTAAATATTAAATATTTAATTGTTTGGAGAAGATAATTAAATATTAGATATTTAATTAACTTGGTTAGAGGAATAATTAAATATTTAATTAATTAGAAGAATATGATAAATGAATTAATTAATAAAATATTAATTAATAGAAAGACACGAAAATGAATTTAATAAATTAATATTTTCAAATCAACTATTTAATAGAAGAATAAACATTAAATAAATATATAATATTTATTTAATCACTCATAGCCAATTTTATGTGTATACATTTTACCCCTCTTTGAAATGATGTCGAGACAACATTGTTTCAAAGATTAAATCAAGTCTCGATAATGTGCCTGATGAAGATGAAAATCCTGATTGTGTGCCCCCTCAAGAGATTGATCGTGAAATTTTTGAAAACTTTGGTTTGAATGATTGATCTCATGATAATTGATAAAAAATTTGTCAATTAAATTAATTTGTAAAAAACAAATTAAATTGCCCCATTGAGTAGCATTAATTACTCTTCAAATAGTAAATATAAAATTAACCAAGGCTAATTTTAACTTCATTGTTATCCTTGTCAGCTTTGTGAAGAAAATGTTCTTGGTGAGGTGGCGAAATGGTGATTCCTATTGAGAACCATCGATTTGAGCGTGTTCGACAATATCAGCGACCTCCCAAGTATGGGTATCCGGTATGTATCTTATCATGAGCTTTGTTTTCAACTTGTCATGCAACTTTTCATGTTTTAGGCATGTTTTTGTGAATTTTTGAATTTTTTCACGATTTTCGATATTAGGTTAGCGCATTTGCATTTTTATTTAGTGCATATGCAATTTGGGTTAGTGCATATACATAGATTAGTGCTTATGATCATTTTGTTAGCACATATGTTAAGTATGATAGCGCATATGCTTAGGATAGTGCTTCTGCTTTGTTTGTTTGTGATTTTGCAGCTAAAGTTAGCGCTTTTTTTTTTTTTTGCACAAATGTTTGTAGGGTTGGCGCATTTGATCAAAAAGATAGCGCATATGCTTTTGTTTAGAGCTTTTGCTCGATAGGATAGCGCAAAAGCTGTAGTTTAGTGTTTTTTCTCAAAATTGATGTTTTTGATAAGTGCAAAAGCTAAAAATTCACTTTGATGATTAGATTTAACGTGTTTGATGTGCATGTATGATGAATGGGGACTTGATTGATTGATTGATTGATTTGATTTTTTTTGATAGAGTAGCTCTAAGAAACCGATTTAGTCTCTGATGTAAGAGCTTAGAAAAGTTTTGATTGAACTCAATGATTGATAGAAAACCATGATTGATAGGTTTTAAAATGATTTGATAACTTAAGTTGCTTGAATTTTATTTGATAGATTGATAGCGTAAGTTGGCTTCAGTTTGATTTGATAGATTGACAGCGTACGTTGGCTTCAATTTGATTTGATAGATTGATAGTGTAGGTTGGCTTCAGTTTGATTTGATAGATTGATAGCGTAGGTTAGCTTTAGTTTGATTTGATAAATTGATAGCGTAGGTTGTCTTCAGTTTAATTTGATAGATTGATAGCATAGGTTAGCTTCAGTTTGATTTGATAGATTGATAGTTTATGATTGATTGAATTCTCTTGATAAATAGGAGAAACTTGATGTTCTCCAGTGTCGGCAGAAATTATTGACAGTACGTCATTTAGTGCGAGAGCTGACACAAGATGAGGTTAGACATATAGATGCATGTAGTTTACACCATCTATTGTATATGCCTGAGATTACACATAATAGAGGATTGTTGACGGCATTAGCTGAGAGATGGCACAGTGAGCATAACACTTTCCACCTGCCCACTGGTGAGATTAGTGTGACGCTTGAGGATGTGTATAGGATTCTACACATCCCAGTGACTAGCGAGTTAGTGCAGTATGATTTTTAGGATCATGTTGGGACAGAGGCTTGTAGAGTCATTTTTACTGATGATAGCATCGCTAGAGGAGAGATTCGATGGGAGGATATGGTGATCTATTACGAGACTCTCCCTATGATTCTTGCTGGTTTGATTGGAGGATTTATTTTTCCTAATAGGCGATCACAAGGTGTTGTTGTTGGATGGGGTGAGATTCTCCTGAGTATGATGCAGCATTGGACTCGATATGCTTGGGGTGTTTGCATGCTTGCACATTTATATCATGATCTTCATCAGGTGGTGTATGATGAGAGTGCTAGTTTGTCTATAAGATGCACTTTATTGCAGATCTGGTGTTGGGAGAACATTTCTATTACTCGGCCTATCCATCATAGAGTTCATGGAGAGAGGCAGCCATATGTGTATTTTTATTCAGGTATCCTTACTTAGCATAAGCTGGGTAAGATGGAGTATTGGCATTGGGTTCTTGATTCATTGGATAACATTACTTGGAGGCCATATGTTGATTGTGAGCCATGGATGGATGATGCACGGACATTACCATTTATCATGTAGAGTAGATATCTCATTGGTTGGACTCCTTACATTGTTGAGCGATAGTTGATTAGTCGCATTCTTAGACAATTTGGTATCATCTAGCCTATGCCTACTGGTGTGATGATATATGCTCAGTGTTATAGAGATAGATGAGATTGGGGACCTTCCTTGTCATTTGAGATTGCTCACACAGAGTTTCTTGCTACTCTGAGAGTGGCTTATGATATGAGTACACATTCTTGATCCTGGGGTTACTGCAGATTATGCTCAATACATACTAGCTCATCCATTTCCTCATATTATTGATCCAGCAAATCCTCCTCCCAGGTCAGGAGATGAGGATGATGATTCAGATGATCCAAGTGTTAGGAGATGTAGACAGAGACAAGATCTTAGAGTTTCTCAAGAGGCTGGGGGAGGTGGAGATGAGGGTGGGGATGGAGGTAGTGGTGGTGGGAGACCGGGATGGAGGGGTGGTTGATTGAGAGTCCATGGAGGACCATTTGGATTGGTTGGTAGGATTGGGAGACCAAGTCCTATGGGTGGGAGGGATGTTGGATGGATTGGGAGGGAGCATGGTAGGGCAAGTATGAGATCACCAAGAGGGTTTCCATTGATAGGAGGAGGCAAGGTGACTGGACTAGATGGGGGTTGTAGGAGAGGCATTGATTTTGGACAGATTCAACCAGACCCTAGGGTTATTGCAGCTCATGGTGGACATGATGAGGATCCAGAGGATCATGTTCCTCTTATTAGACAATGGATTGTGAGAGCTACTCAGACAAAGATTCCAGCAGTTAGACAGGGTGGTGGTGAGGAGGGGATTGGGGTTCATGCACCACAACAAGATTTGCCATTGCAGGATGCACCAGTGCATGATATGCCATAGCATGAAGCACCAAAGCATGATGTGCTAGAGTAGGAGACCATTGATATTCTTAGAGCACATATTGATCATCTTCGAGCACAGGTGCAGACTCTTATGACTGAGAGGGATAGAGCTATTAGGAGATAGCAGGATACTCAGGGCCTTCTTTATCATATTCAGTAGGTTGGATCAGGTACTCTCTTAGCTGACACTATTAGAGAATTAGTTTGGGCCACGAAGGAGACTTCCCACTAGTGACGACGATATGAGGAGGTAGTTGCAGAGAGCCAGAGAGCAGGTAGTTATCATACCACCGTGTTGATGGATACTAGCAGTGGTGGGGTCATGGGACCTCCTCAGAGGAGTGGTGATCATGGGAGATAGGCATCTGGAGGATCTTCTCACCCATAGTCATAGAGATGGACAGAGTCAGGTGTTAGTGGTATAGGATAGTCGTGACTTGATTTGGAGGCACTTGTATTGTTTATTTGATATCATTGTATACTTGGAATTTTATGGTTTTTATGATGATCTATATGCAAACATGGATTCTATATGATGACGATCTTTGTTATGCATGTTACTCTATTTGTTGATGATGCTTTACATGATGATTATATGGATGCATGATTAGATGGATGATGATATTTATGCATGTTACTCTTTTTGATGATGATGCAATGATAAATACTTTTGTTGATTTTTAATTTTATATGATCTTGATGCAAATGAAAATGATTACTAACTTAAATGATATGCAAATGATGCAAATTAAATGATCTATATGGAAATGCAAATGAATGATTGCTTCAATACTTATGATGATGCAAATGATCTATATGAAATGTTTTTGATTTTATATGTAATGCTTATGAATGTAACTGCAAAGATGCAACTAAATGATCGTTAATGGAATGATAATGGAAATAATAATGATGATACACTACATGATGAATGAAATATACTTAATTGAATGCAAATTAATGTGATGAATTATATACAACTAAATGAAATGGATGATGATTAAAATGATTCTAAAAATGAATGCACCTACAATGATTAAATGCAAATTGTTTTTGTTTGTCCAAGTACACTCAATATTTATTTATGACCATTGATCTGTTAATGAAATGATATACTTATAATGCAACTGACCATGAATGCTTATAATGCAGATGAATAATGAGCTAATCCAAAATCATCTAACTAAAAATTGTACTACCATTCTTCATATGTTGTCTTGTAAGAGTGCTTGATTTCATCATTGAGCTTTAAAAATGTTGTAAGAAAATACAAGCAACTTGACATAATGATTTAAGATGACCTAAGTATTCCTTACATGGATTTTGATATAGCAAGTTAATACAAGCAACTTGATATAATGAGTCAAGTTGACCTGAGTATTGCTTGCAGAACAGACAAGGACTATCTCCTTTCATGCATGAATTGGAACGTCCTCCTTGATATTTTGCTGATCATATCCTGAGACAAGTTCATACTATAGTAAGAGATAAACCACAGACAGTAATCAAAGAAAATAATCATGCCCCATCATAGATTCTCTAGTCATGGACATCCTTGAGTTGCATAGAGTACATGATTAACAACAAAATCAAGATATAAACACTGAATCTTGCATGTCATTCACATGTTCTTATGGTCATTAACTGACATAATCATCTTGATGAATGATCTTTGATAATCCTTTAATACTTGTTGGTCGATTCTTTGGTTTCTGAGTTTCATGATTCAGTTGTTGATGAAATGCCTTGATTTTTTTTGTTTCTTTATTGCTCATTATCTGTTTCAAAACCCTAGGTGTTTTTGATTTTTCTAAGTTTTCCAAAAAAAATTTATTTTCAAAGATTCAGAAGATCACCTTAGCAAAGAGAATTAGGATCTTTCCCCCAATGGAAACAAAAATTTATTATGGATGTATGAATTGATCAAGATCCAAACCATGGTGGGATACAAATGCAGATATGATTGATTTTGATAAAATCTAAGATAGTGACTACAACAAGTATGTCAAAGATTGATAATTGTTGGTAAACTGCATATTTCTTGCTAAATGGTTCAGAGCAATGGATGTGAAAGATGAAATGGATAAGCTAGGATAGATGGAAGTGATATATGTGATAGGATGGAATGGATAAGATGGAGTGGATAGGTGCGCAAAGCGATCTCATAGATGCAGGAACTTACTTTGTAGATAGCGCCTATTTACCAAGTTTTCACTATCTAAATTTATTGCATTTTTTCCATATTTTGGTTTTTTTTAAGACTGTATATGCTTTTTGTTGATTTTTTCAGGACTTTATATGCTTTTTGTTGATTTTTTTTCAGGATTTTATATGCTTTTTGTTGATTTTTTATCAGGACTTTATATGCTTTTTGTTGATTTTTTTTCAGGACTTTATATGCTTTTTGTTATTTTTTTTCAAGACTTTATATCTCAAGCATAGAATCTATTGAGATGGATAGAATTGATAGGTTCATCAAACCTTCAGGGGTAGATAACTTGTATGCTCCTAATCCATATGTTGCTACTATGACAAAAGGTCCTAGCCAATTTGGTTCAAATTTTCCCTTCTTTTCTCGATCTTGCTGATTTCTTGGATTCTCCCTTAGAACTTTATCTCCAATCTAAAAAATGTGTGGCTTGACTTTGTGGTTATAGCTTCTTGCCATTCTTTTTTGACATACTTTCAAATGATCTATTTCATTTTGGCGATGTTCCTGAATCAGTTCTAGTTCCTGGAGTCGAAAGACTCGTTGTTCTTCTTCTCGTATAAGACCTTGCAAGGATACTCGTAGAGAAGGTATCTCTACTTCTATAGGTAATATGGCTTCTGGTCCATAGACTAAACAAAATGGAGTTGCCCTTGTTGGAGTGTGGATGCTAGCTTGGTATGCCCAAAGAGCAGGATTTAGCTGAATGTGCCAGTCTTTTCCAGCTTCATTGACTGTTTTCTTCAAGATTTTCAAGATAGTTTTGTTTGATGCCTCAGCTTGACCATTTTCATGTAGATAATATGGAGTAGAAAACCTATATTGGATATGAAATTGTTCACATAGCTCCTTCACATCTTGATTTTTGAATGGTCTTCTATTATCAGTGATAATAGTCATAGGAACTCCATAGCAACAGATTATATAATTCAAAATAAATGATGATATTTGTTTTCCTTTCACTATTGTTAAAGGCACTGTTTCAATCCATTTAGTAAAATATTCAGTAGCTATCAAAATAAACTTATGTCCATTAGAAGATGAGGGATTTATCTTTCCTACCAAATCAAGGCCCCATTGCAAAAATGGCCATGATCCTGTCATAGGATATAACTCTTGTGCTGGTGCATGAATGAGATTCCCATGGATCTAACATTGTTTGCATTTTCTATCATATGTGAATGAATCTCTCTCCATAGTAGGCCAAAAGTAACCCATACGAAGAAATTTCTTAGCCAATGTTAAACCACTTGAGTGTGTGCCACAAATACCTGCATGAATGTCGTTAAGAACTTTCTCAGATTCTTCTTGTTCAAGACATCTTAATAAAGTACCATCTAGACCACGCCTATATAGGATATCAAAAATTATAATATAGCAAGAGGACTGGTGAATAAAATTCCTTCTCTGATTGCGAGATAATTCAAGAGGAAGGATATGTTCTTTTAAATACTGATAAGTTTGACCGTATGAGGATTGACTGGTTTCTGATATATGACAAACTCGGTAGGTATGTTTGGATTGAATGGTAGGGGTTAAGATATATTCCATGAGAAATTTGTTACATTGTTGATTCTCCTTATTTTGCAAGAGAGATGCTATTGTAGCCATTGCATCTGCTGCTTTATTCTCATTTCTTAGAATTTGGGTGAATGATATTTCTTTAAAGTGTCCTTTAAACTCCTCCACTAGTTGTTTGTATGGCATAAGATTATCATCCTTAGTTTGATATTCATCATTTACCTGGTTGATGATAAGTTGTGAATCACCATAGACATGTAGTTCTTTGACATTCCATTCAATAGCCATTTTAAGCCCAATAGCCAATGCTTCATACTCTGTAGTATTATTAGTGCATGGAAATCGCAGTCTATATGATTTGGGAATTGTATGTCCTTGAGGTGTGATAAAAAAGATGCCTACACCTGATCCATATTGTGTATAAGAACCATCAAAGTACAATTCCCAAAAGTTTGTACTTACTGTCAAGATATCTGCATCAGGAAATTTGATGTGCAAAGGCATGTTATTTTGTAAAGGTGCATCAGCCAATTGATCAGCGATAACTTGTCCCTTGATAGCTTTCCGGTAAACATACTCTATATCAAATTCACTCAATATCATAACCCATTTGGCTAGTCTCCCTGTCAATGTTGACTTGCTCAATAAATATTTGAGAGGATCTATCTTTGCTATTAGTTTTATAGAATGAATCAACATATAATGTTGCAGCTTCTTAGTTGCAAATACAACTGCTAGACATGTCTTTTCTATTGAGGAATAATTTAATTCATAGCCAACAAGCATTCTAGTGATATAATAAACTGCTCTTTCTTTTCCTTCATCATCATGTTGAGCTAGGAGGGCTCCTAATGATACATTTGCTGATGAGATATAGAGCAACAATGGTTTCCCTTTGGTTGGTGATATCAGTACTGGAGGACTCATAAGATATTCTTTTATTTGCAAAAAAGCTTCTTCACATTTTGGATCCCATTTGAATGGAACATTTTTATGTAGAAGATGGGTGAATGGAAGACATCTATCTACTTACTGAGAAACAAATCTCCTAATTGATTACAATCTTCCTTATAAAGATCACAATTGACTTATGTTCCTAGGTGACTCCATCTCCATGATAACTTTGACTTTTTCAGGATCTACTTCAATTCCACAAGGTGATATAATGTAGCCAAGGAGTTTTCCAGAGGTTACCCCAAACGCACATTTCTTTGGATTTAATCTCAATTGATATCTTTCCAACCTGTCAAAAATCTTGCTTAAAATGTTCAAATGTTCTTGTCTTGTATGAGATTTTGCAAGTATGTCATTGACATAATCTTCCATAAATGTATGCATCATATCATGGAAAATTGTCATCATAACCCTTTGATAAGTCGCTCCTGCATTCTTAAGCCCAAATGGCATAACATTCTAGAAATATGTTCCCCATGCACAAGTGAAAGTTATCTTTTCTTGATCTTCATGTGCAATTCTTATTTGATTATATCCTAAGAAGCCATCCATTAATGAAAACATCTCATGCCCTGTTGATAAGTCCACTATGATATCAATGTTTGGTAGCAAGAAATCATCTTTTGGACATGCTTTATTCAGATCTCTAAAATTTGTACAGACCCTTATGCTTTTATCTAGTTTTGATACTGGTACAATACTTGAAACCCATTCTGGATAAGTAACGGGTCTTATAAAACCCACTTCTAATAGTTTCTTCAGCTCGGTTTTTACAAGAAGAGCAATGTGTGAATGCATCTTTCTTAGCTTCTACTTAAGTGGTTTTGCTTTTAAATCCATATTAAGATGATGCATGATAATATCTAGATTAAGTCCTGGCATATCTGCATAGGACCAAGCAAAATTTATTTGTCTTTTCTTAAAGAATTCCATGTATTCATTTCTTTCTTTTTCTAATAATGAGGCAGCATAATGAAGTATTTTAGGATCCTTTGATGTACCAATGTTTACTGCTTCTATTGGTTCTATCAAGATAGCAGATCTCTCCTGAAAATATGCAGGAAGAATGTCAAACTTTCCATCTTCTAGCACCTCAAAGAGGTTTTCACCATCAAATATGTCCTTTGTTTTCTCTTTTGATTGATCTAGTGTTGCCATGAAATGGTTTTCAACAATAGGTCTCTTTCCTTGTTTTATTTCATTTTTGTGACTGGAAAGTTTGGCATTCTCCTAACTATGAGAAACATTACTTGATTCTACAATGGAAGATATCTTAGGTGGGATGGGTTCAGCAATGTTAAGGTACACGGCTAAGTCATGGTCATTGGAAAAGACATTCAGTTCAGGGTTGTCTAAATTATCCCAATCAATTAGTTTAGGATGAAGAAGGGGTAAATCATAATCACTGTCATCACTAGGTGTTTCAATGTTCATGACATAATGATCATAACTTGGCATAGAATAGGTATTGTCATAGATTAAATGTTTTTGAGAATTATCTTTCTCAAGCATCTCTGAATTAGTTCTAACAAAATCAATATTAGCATTTTGTAGTTCACACTCAAGTGGTTCTTCAACTGATGTTTGTCCCTTAAATGAATGGATTATGTCAACATGCATGTCTTTAATACTAAAAATTCCTTCTTGATTGACCTCATTTGCATTTTGAAGTTGACATACCTATGTACATGATAAAGAGGATTCTTTTGCTAGATTTTGTCTCCTTTCAAACTCAACTTCTTCTGGACTAATAATTCTTCTATGGTTCTGCCATATTTGGATACATTTTGTTCCTCTTTTGATGAAAATCTTTTATTTTCAGATGCTTGATCTATCCTTGTTTGTACTTCTTGTGGCATTACTTATTTGTCTGTGTCATTCCCTTTCCTTTTTGTATATGCCTCTTTTCTCTGAATTCTGAGTTTTTCTTGTCTTGTTTCTAACTTCATCTTTTGTTTTGCAATAGACAAGTCTTCTTTTGTGATAGCTTCTTGGTCTTCATTGTGCTCTTTACTTGATGTAGTAGATAAGACATCTGGACCCCATTCATACTTGTTTGAATCTGTCTCTGAATCTTTATCTAGGATTACTCCACTATACCATACTAGAATATCGTATGGTGCAAAAAGTTCCCTAATTTCTGCCATCTCTATTTTTACTGCTTCTGGAATATCTTGTTCAGATTTTGCATTTGTTTGTATTTCCAAAACTTGTTGACAATATTTTTCTTTACCCTCGATGGTAATCTCCTTGTCTTTCTTTTCATGTTCTTCTTGCTCCTTTTGTTTATTTGTTACTATTTTTGCTGCTTGATGTAGCTTTTCTTGCCAATTTTATTCTTTAGAAACTGATTTCTTTTTCCACTTTTGTTGTGGATGATTATGTTGCTTTTGATTGGATTTTAGATATCCAAGCTCGGATTTATCTTCTTTGGATTGCAAGTGTGGACAAATAGGTTCTAAAGTACCTTGATGTCACTTACCAATTGGTCCTTTTCCTTCATATCCTATTTTTTGCATGATTTCATAACCTTTGTCATATTGTTTTATGGGAATATTGACTTCTGCTGCTATTATTATAGTTTTATCTTCATCCTTGTACAACCAACCAAGAATGTCTTTGTCTTCATTTTCTTCTTCAAGAGTTCTAGCACTAACAAATGTCCCTTTAAACATATGTTTTGATTTTTCCGATGTCTTTGATTCAATATCCGTAGGCTTTCCATATGACTTAGGGGAAAGTGGAAAATTATGCAAAGAATATTTTCCCATTCCTTCATCATTTAATTTGAGCTTTTCCTCAAAATTTTCTGATAACTTTGCTTGAATTTCCTGGGTAGGATATATCGATTCTCTGTTATGTGGAACTCTTGTATCTTGTGTTGGCTTCAAATTATTGCAATATTGACAAGAATCTGCAATTATAGTGATCTCTTGTCCTTCATGAGGAAATTTCACACATTGATGATATGTAGAAGGAACTGCTTGCATCTTGTGAATCCATGGTCATCCTAGAAGAATGTTGTAAGAGAGGTTCAAATCTAAAACTTGACACAATGTATCCCTTTCCACAGGCCCTATTTTTATTGGTAGCACAACAATTCCTTTAGAAAGTTCTACTTCATCATAAGCCTTGATGGTTATTTTCTTTTTCGGGTCCACTGCATTTTCTGAATATCCCAAAGCTTTTATCAAACTTAATGCACAAATGTTTAAGCCAGCTCCTCCATCTATGAGTACATGTTTGAAACGAGTTTTATTAATGGAGACTTCAACATGTAAGGGAGCATTGTGAGGATGTTGTAAGGATGTGTCATCATTTTTAGAAAATGATAAGCAATGAGGAGCTATAAGGTGTCTTGCCATGTTTTGGAACTAATCTATATCCAAATCTTTTGAAATTTTTGTTTCCACTAAAGCTTTCTCCAAAATTTCCTTATGCATAGGTGAAACCTTGAGAAGTTCCAGAATTGATATTTGAGTGAGTATTCTTTGTAATTTCTCTACTAAATTATATTGTTGTGAATTGTATGTTGGATCTTTTGCTATACCTGGAAAGGTAACATTTTCTTTACTTCTAGTAATAACATTGATTGGCTCTAAAGATGGATTATCTTTAACAATGATCACATTTACCACATCATCATATGTATAAGTGTAATTCACTTTGGCTTTCCCTTTGTCATCTTTTAATTGTGGTGTTGTCATAATTTGGAAATGGAGTTTTGAAAGCTAGGTGTGATTTGTTTGTCTTATGGCTATCCACTGTTATGGTTCCATTATCGATTAGATCTTGGATAAGGTGTTTCAATCTTTGACAATCATTTGTTAGGTGTCCTTTATTCCAATGGTAATTACAAAAATGATTGTCATTCCACCAATTTGGCTTGATTGGTGGCTCATAACTTCTTTCTTCTGGTAAAACAATCAATTTGTTGGCAAGCAGAGTTTTTAGAGATGATTCCAAAGGTTCTCCAATGTTTGTGAATTTCCTCCGAGGATTGGAGAAAAAGGACTTGGTTTTATTGTTTTATGGATTATTATTGCTTGGGATTTGACTTGATAGATTGAAAATTGGTTGTTGTTGTTTTGTAATACTATTATCATCATTTCCTTCATTGTTGACAATCCTATTCTTTGACCAAAACTTGGGTTTGTCATTGTTATTGTTGTTGTTGTTGGGATTGTTGTTGTATGAATTATTGTAAAGTTTTAGTTCTCTTTTCTTTACCATTGTGTTCTCTATTTTTAGACCATTCTCGATCATTTAGGCAAAAGAGGGAGGACATTTCATTCTTAGTCCATAACTCATTTCACTGATAAGATTATCAATGAATATGTCCATTTTTTCTTGATCAGGTACATCTTGGGGATACCTATTAAACATGTGTTTCCATTGTTGTAAGAAGATCATAAAATATTCTCCATTCTTTTGTTTAACATTGTAGAGAGCCAGCATTGTTATCTCATTCCTTATATCGTAGGAGTATTGTGAAATAAACCTATTCACAAGTTCTTCAAAAGATTTGATTCCAGATGGTAATCTTGAAAACCACTCCATTGATTGTCCATTTAAACTCCTAGGAAAAAGATGCATAAGGTAAGTTTCATCATGAGCAAATTCCATGTTCATAATACAAAACTCCCTAATGTGATCCTGAGGATCAAATTTTCCATCGTATTTGTCATATTTAGGAATCTCGCAATGTTGCGGAAATGGTATCATATTCAGATTCTTATCGAAAGGATATGGGAATTTATCTTCTAATGAATACTTCTTGGAGCTTGTTCCATTTTGCATGTCTTGTATCTGTTGTTGTAAAGTTTGCATTTGTTGAGTAAGGTTTGATAATGGATTATCCACATAGTTTCTCCTTGTTTCTTCATGAGTTCTTCTATCATTTCACTATTTTCTTGTGTCATCCCTTTCTTTCCTTGTTTCTTCATGACTTTCTTTGCTCATATCTTCGTTATTTCGATCATTTGTGTTTTGGGTGTTACTTGCCTCTACATCTTGTTTCAAGCTTTCTATGTTAAAGTCTTGTGGTAGTTTAGCTCCAGATTTTGCCAACATCAAGAGATATTTCTCTTTTTGTTTTGCCAATAATTTTTCCATTAGCCTATCAAATTTTAAATCTTGCTTGAGGTCTCTAATGGTGCTATTGACTGCTTCTTCGTCAACAGCGGTAAACCCAAAAGTTTGGAATATAGGATTATCTTCTTGCTCCATTTGTTATTGTTTTCTAAGTTGTTTGTATTGGGCTCTAGTCCAAACTAGCATGTGATTATTTAAAAATTGTTGAAATTTCCAATGGACAAAGTCAATAGGTGATTATTGGTTAAGGAAGATATGCTTTGTTGATTTTACCGCTATTGTTTGTTCATTGTGATAAAGAGTCTCTTTGTTGAAAAGCATGTCTTTGCAAAATTTCACCATCAAACTCTATACTGTAGCCATGTAAGTAGTGACAAAAATGGTGTAGGAATGTCCTATGTTTTAATAAGATCTTGCGATTGATATACAAGAATCTTATTCTTTTCTGAGTAGCTTTATAACTGGGTTTTCTTTTCTTAAGGTGATACTTAAAATTCATATAAGCATTTGACAATTTACAAGTTTATTTGATTCCAATGTTGGTGCAATTCTGATTTTGACATAACCTAGGTTCAAAATAGGAAAGATATATCAAAGATTATGAACCTAGTATAGATTGATCAAGCTTCGTGATAGAGGATTTGATTATCCTGATGAGAGACTTGACAATGATGTTGATTTTTTGCACTTAAGATGTTTGAATCAATAGCTTGTTGAATGTTGATGTTTATAGAAACCTCTTGGGAATAACCTGTTGGATTAGTGACCTAGTTGTTGAGCTAGGTTGAAAATACATGATGGTTTAGAGACAAACCTACTTCAAGAAGTATTTCAATACTAACATTTTGACACTTTGGTTTTGATCTGGTGTTTCAAGTGTTGGAAATCTTTTGTATTACCCTTTTGATCAAACTTTTTCAGCAATTTGTTGGATTTTTGCTCACTCGTAGATGATAATTTTCTTCATTTTTTTTTTGACCATTCGGAACATGTAACAAACATAGATGACACAATGTTTAATAAACAAAATGCACAATCAAGTACAAATCTTATGGCAGGCTAAGACAATAGTTGTTGAATCTCACATGGGGTTTTCCCCGAGGCTACGCTATTCAAAGTAGATATTTAGATGCTTGACCCTATTGGCTCCACCCTCGGAACTCACTTCTTCAGGGCATCCAAGCACTAGTTTCCATGAAAACTCCCCATGGTAAACTTTATATCTCTACTAGGAACCATATGTGTGTGAGTCGCTTCAGAGGTTCGACCTCCTACACCAACAACTAGAAGGATTTTGGCAACTAGTACAAGTGGTTTTTAGTAAAGGCTTCCGGTCATGTGGCCATACATGCGGCACTTTCAGCTCTGTAAATATAGAAGGTTCCCAACCTATAGAGATTACACTCCATAGGGTTTATGGGGAAACATAGTGTCGGTATGAACTTATCAGCACATGTTGTTTGGGACTTTCGTCACAAACATGATTTATTTATAATGGATTGGAAGGACTCAATATTAGCCTGTTTCCACTTTAGGTCATTCCCCTCTCACTAGCCCCCTCAAGGTAGCTCAGGAAGGCAGGCCCTGTAAAGGATTTAATTGCTTTGAAAGTAAAAAAAAAAAGAGTGGGTTTGGCTTTTTGGTCACCCAATTAAGGGGAGAGCATATACCTACCACTTTCGAAACACGGAATATAAGTATTCTTTTTAACCTTTTCAAAGCAATTGTTGGCTAAGTCCTATTTGGAGATGTTGCTCCAACAAGCATGGTGTTTATTTTAGCCTTTTTAGAAGTCTATGTGCAACTATTTTAGAGAAGTTACTAAAAGTGCAAGTTGCATGCTGTCAATTTATCCTCTTAGTTAGACTAAATGAACAAGACATGATATATTACTTCCCAAAATAAGGCCTTTAATTAACTAGATGAGGGAATGCATAAAATTTGCCTTAAACACCATCTTGCACATGCATGTTAGTATTTTGAAAAATCTAATTTCTTGGACATTCGAGCCTGCAAGAAAATTTTGTTAGTTGGAAACAAAATTGCTATTCTAACACATGTGTTATCTTTCTCCTCAAAAGCGCTAACCTGTAGAGCAAAAGTGCTAACCTAGACTACAAAAGCACTGCTTTGCAGATACAAAAGCGTGATTTCTTTAATAAATGCACTAATCTAGAGGACAAAAGCACTAACCTAGAAGACAAAAGTGCTAACCAACGATGCTAATGCATGGATTTTCAAACAAAAGCGCTAACCTGCATGGCATATGTGCTAACATATGATGAAAATGCGCTAACCTATGAGCAAAAGCACTATCAGAATTCACATATGCATGAATCTGCATTACAAATGCGTTACTTTTACTTTTTGCAAGATTTTTAAAGGTATATGCAAGGTCCATGAGCCCCACAGTAAGTGCCAAAATGTATTGACTTGAATTTCATCATCCAAAATTCTACCTGCAACATGTTAGCTTCACAAAATACAAATGGAAATGCTACAAGAAATCCATACTCAACCAATGAAACTACATAAAATATACATGAAATAAAAACATTAATATTACCTTCATGGTTTATGTCTCATTGTGTCCTAACTCCATTGTTCCTGGTTGCAGATGGTGTGCTCTCAGACAATGCATTGATAGCTTCCAAGATGGCATATGAAGAATGGACTGATAACTGATAGTTAAATGATACTATGATATGCAATACTACATGATTATGCTAAAATGATTATGCTATTTGCTAGTTTCTATTTGCTATTTGCTATTTGCTTCAAGATTAAAACTCACAGATGAATATGATTAGCTTGCAAATTCACTTGGAGTCTCTTGAAGTCTAACTCTCTCTCAACTGAAGCTCTTGATTTTATAGACTTTGAGAGGATGAGATGTTGTGGCTCAGATCAAAGGTCATGATCAGATCTGTAGATATGGATGGCTATGAGCAAAGGTGAAGGTTGAGAGAAAGGGGGAAGGAGAAGACAAGTGTCACTCATCTCACCTTGACTGGGTTGCTGACTGAGAGAATCTAGGGATGGCTGGAGAAGATTTAGGCATGAGAGGACAAGTGGACTCAAGTCCTTCCTAAGATGTAGGGGGTGTTGGAGAGAATATAGGAGATGGTTATGAAATATGTGTACGTACACAATATTCATTAAGCTTGGAGGTTGAAGATAAATGATAAATTAATATTTATGAAATATTAATTTCCTTAGCCACATGTTTGATGAGTTGGCAAAGGGAAGATGGAATGGAGATGGAAGGTGAGTTGGAAAAGGGATTTAAATAATTTAGAGATTATTTAATATTTAAGACTATAGGATAGGAGAATAACTATTAAATATTAGATATTTAATTGTTTGGAGAAGATAATTAAATATTAGATATTTAATTAACTTGGTTAGAGGAATAATTAAAAATTAGATATTTAATTAATTAGAAGAATATGATAAATGAATTAATTAATAAAATATTAATTAAAAGAAAGACACGAAAATGAATTAAGTAAATTAATCTTTTCAAATTAACTATTTAATAGAAGAATAAACATTAAATAAATATATAATATTTATTTAATCACTCATAGCCAATTTTGTGTATACGATTAAAAATATTAATATCTTTAGCTAGACATGATGGATGAGTTGGCAAAGAAGAAGTGATGTGGAGATGAGGTGAGTTGGAAAAGGGAGATTAAATAATTAAAAAATTATTTAATTAATGAGACTATAGGATAGTGGATAGAAGAATAATTAAATGTTAGATATTTAATTAATTGATTAGAAGAAAAGGATATAATGAATTAATTAATAAAATGTTTCAATTAAATTAATTAATAGAAGAACATGAAATGAATGAAATAAATTAATCTTTTCAAATTAACTATTTAATAGATGAATAATTATTAAATAAATATAAAATATTTATTTAATTGCTCAAAGCCAATTTTATGTGTATACACCTTCCATTTGAGAATATCCTTTTACGAACACATTTTGCTTTGTTTCTAACAAATTCACCTTGTATAAATTCATACCAGACTTATGATAACTATCATAGCTATCATATGATAGCTATAATAGTTATCATCTTAATCTCACATTATATGGATCGGCTATCTGATGATTATATTATTTGACATAACCCGATTGTTTATTGGGTGATTATATTACTTGACATGACCCGATTGTTAATCGGTTAATTATACTATTTGACGTGACCCGATTGGTAATTGGTTTATAATGTTAAATGATGTGAACCGATAGTTATCGGTATAACACTCAAATGAAGTGGTGCCTATGCACCGAACAAGACATGTCTTGATCGGGCATGTCAAAAGACATGTCCAATCAAGGCATGCCTTGATCGGTGGGCATTGCCTATAAATATATATGTCAATGAAATGTTGTAGGTGCATAGAAATAATTAATGTTATCTTCATCAACCTATGACATAAGAAGCAACAGAAAATATCAGTAAAAGAATAATAATATTATACAACTTCAGACTTGAACATAAATTTGAATATCATTTACATGGTATCAGAGCCACGTTGATCAAACCTGAGGCATTCAAATTTTAGAAGTTCAAACTGAAGATATAAACATCATATTTCCGATGGCTAATGCTATCAGATTTGAGGATAGACTTCAAGGAGGTGACAATTTCTCAGCATGGAAGTTCAGAATTAAAATGATTCTAAAAGAAAATAAAGTTGAATCATTCGTAAGAGTTGAATCTAAAGAACCAGAGAATGAACCTGACAAATCGACATGGATTGAGGGAAATGAAAAGGCCATGAAGATCATAGTCGATGGAGTGAGAAATCACATCATGTCAATAATAACAAAGTATGAGACTACCTACCATATGTTCAAAGCACTCAAAAGTGCATTTGAGATAAACAATGCAAGTAGAACCCTGGCTCTAAAAAGGGAAATAAATCTTATAAGTATGAACAAAGGAGAGTCAATCAATGCATACTTTATATGGATATCAACCCTAAGGGATGAACTGGAAACGCTTGGATATGAGATCTAGAGCAAAGAGCTAATGCTCATTGCTCTAGATGGGTTGCCTAATACATGAGAAATATTCATCCAAGGCATTAGTGTAAGAGCTAAATATCCAAAATTTGATAGGCTAAGAGTAGATTGTCTTCAAGAGGAGTCAAGGCTAAATAAGAAGGGGATCAAACAAAATAACATAGATGAAGATCTCCATGTTCTAAATACCAACTCCAACAAGAAAAACAAGAAGAAACATTTCAAGAAGAGAAAGAACCGACATGAGAAAAGGTCATCTAAAAGAGACAACTCTCACATTCAGTGCTTTAGGTGTGATCAATATGGATACTGTACAACAAGATGTCCAAATAGAATCAAACAATAAGCTACATTTACAAAATTTAAAAGGGAAGAATATGACTCTGAGAAGCATGTATTCTACTCTGCCCTCTCCAGTCAAGTATCCAATAAATCTAACACCTGTATCATTGACAGTGGGTCTTCAAGACACATCACTAGGGATAGAGAATTATTGGATTCCATATTAGAAGAAACTGATGAGGAAGTAACCATTGGTGATGACTCTGCACATCTAGTGAAAGGTGTCAGTACTTGCACCATTAAGCTGAAGATAAGCATGTCTCTTCAACTTACTAGAGTTCTATTCATTCCTGGCATCAAGAGGAACTTAATCTCCATATCTGTACTTGAAGATGATGGGTATAGAATAACATTCATGAATGGTAAAGTCCTAGTATGTCCACAAAACTCTTCCATCAAGAAAGCTACAACCCTAGGGCATAGAAAAGACTATTTATACAAGGTATGTACTAAATCTAACCTAGCCCTACTTCATGAGATTACATATTCAAATTAAATTTAGCATAGAATATTAGGTCATTTAAACTTTGGTTCTTTATGTTCAATGGAAAAATTAGTAATTGGTTTGCTTAAGTTAAAACAATACCATTCTGGTACATGTAAGGGGTGTGCCCTAGGCAAAAATACCAAGAGTTCCTTTCAGAATAGTTCTAGGAAAACAAACAATGTTTTAGAACTAGTTCACTCTGACCTATGTGGGCCAATGTCTGTACCATCATTAGGGGGGTTCCTTTACTATGTAATATTCATTGATGACTTCTCCAAGAAGACCTGGATCTATTTTCTTAAATGTAAAGAATATGAAGAGATTCTCAAGAGATTTAAGGAATTCAAATCTCTCTCTGAAAACTCTTCCGGAAGGAAAATAAAAACCTTAAGGACCGATAATGGGAGGGAATACACCTCAGAGATTTTTAGGGAATTTTGTAAAGATGTTGGGATTAAGAGGGAGTTCACTGTCCTGTTGGCATTATGTGAACCAGTATGAGGACATAATTAAATTGTATGTTGTCATTGATGTCAATATGCTGAAGAGTGAGAACCAGCATTCATGCCAAAGTGAAGCGGTGTGCTTGTTCAAGGTGAACCAGCATATGGTTATGGGAACTAGCACATGGAAGCATTGTATGACTACCGGTTGGTAGTCTCAACTTCAGGGTTTCCAGTTGAAGTGCTTCGAGCCTGTGTGGCTCAACCGGTGACATTGTGTGAAAATTTAACATTGTAATGAAGAACAAATCATGTTTCCACATCAACCTTATGTGCGTGAAGGATCTTGCATGAAGGAGATTGTTCCTATCTACCTCAGGAATGTGCAAAGTTTGTAAAATGGTGATAACGTGTGATGGGTTATCAGCCGCCATGAAATCGGTGAAAATGGATGATGGAGAATGTCTTGAGATTGGATCAAGACTATTGCAATTAATGGAGTGTTCTCAACAGTCAAGATTGAACCGTTTGAATTCCTTAACCTAATAGGTTTAGGGTTTAGGGTTTATGCTATCGACCTATCTATTTTCCCATAAGGTCGATGTTGTGTCTCTTTCTGAGGTTGTTGGAAAAAGTTGTGTGTGAGTATCCAAGAGGAGGGATACGTGATTCTTGCCAGACCAAAAGGAGAGAAGTGATACCTGCAGAGAGTAAGTGCAAAAGGTGAAGAGGAGCTCAAGCAAATCTGCATTGGCATTGAGGGTTGTTACTAGATCATTGTAATACCTGTTGATCTCTAACCACTTCAACAGTTGGAAAATCCCTTAACAGGGTAGCCTTAACCGGCTTGTTGTAAATCCTTTAACAGGGTAATTCAAATCTATTGAGTTTGAAATCCTTTAGCTATTGAGTTCTTGAAATCCTCTAACAAGGTAACCTTTAATAGGGTTTAACCCTTAACCGGGTATTGTAGCCATCCCTTAATCGGGTGATATTTAATAGGATCAGTTTCTAGTAGAACCTATTGTAATGTCTCTAACCGGACAAGGCTCCTAACGAAGTGAACTTCTAAAGAGTTCAAAAATAGCTTGTGGGTATTCATCCCCACTGTGGTTTTTCCCAGTTGAGTTTCCACGTGAAAAATATGTGTGTCATGTGTGATGTTTTTATCTTGTGATGCTTTGCTATTATCTGTCAAGCATATAATGGTTCTGTGTTTTATGCCTGTCAATAAAACATGTTGAACTAGTTGTTATTATGATCTAATGGTAGATTACCTATTTATGCATAAGGGAGAAATGGTAAGGTAGTCTTGAGTTGAGTGAAAAGCTAAGTGAGTAACCAATTAATTCTTGTCTCGGTCAGTCTTAGCTTTACCCATTGCACTTTGTTTCAAACCGGTGTCACTATTTGCTAGTCATTTGAAGTGTCTGTTGTCAGACCAGTTTAGGACTGTATTTTTGTCTATATTGATTCACCCCCTCCCCCCCTCTCAGTAATGGGTTAGTACTATCAGTTCATCATTGAGTTATCAATTGGTATTAGAGCATCCTCCAGGTCCTCTATGTTATAAGCTTAACCGCTTGAGGTAAAGATCCCAGTCTAATGATGAAGAGGGAAGGTCCAAAGTTTAATAGAGAAAATTTTAGTATATGGAAAGACAGAATGAAGATATTCATCAGAAGCATGGGTACTCAACACTGGAGCTATGTTGAGACTGTCTATGTTGCTCCTACCGGTACCCTTACCGATGACCAAAAGATAGAGATGCAGGAGAATAAGCAAGTCATGGAAGCCCTAATTAGTAGTTTATCTGACATTGAGTTCATTGATGTTCAGGATAAGGTAAATCCCAAAGAGGTATGGGATACTCTTGAAAATATCTATGGCGATGATGAACATGTAAAACAGGCTAAGGAAGAAATCCTTAGAGGGAAGTTTGAAGATATGTGGATGGTTGAAGGTAAGACCATTCAACAGTATGGAATAAGAATCAAAACTATTGTTGGAGATATCAAGAGTGCAGGTGGTAAAATAGAAGATGCCACTATGGTAAGCAAAGTCCTGAGATCCCTATTGTCGGTCTATGAAATAAGGGTTGCTGCTATTCAAGAGCTAAGATCAATAGACAAGACTAAGGTATCCCTAGACTCCATCATTGCAAAGTTGACAGCTTATGAGATAAAAAGTTTCAATGGCAGTGTTCAAAAGACTGAATCAGCTTTTAAAGCTTCTGCAGTACCATCCAGAAAAGGAAAAGAAGCTAGCACTAGTGGTGAACCAAGACAGGGCAGATAAATGGATGATGAGGAGATTTTGATGGCATTTGAAGCTCTCCTTTCCAAGAAACTTCCAAAAGGAACCAGCAAATGCAAAGGCAAACTACCTTTGAAATGCTTCTCTTGTAACCAGATAGGACATATTGCTATAAACTGTCCTAATGGCAACAACAAGGACAAATCGAAAAGGTTCAAGAAATTCAAAGGAGGAAACCGAAGAAACTATTTTGTGTCAGTTGATGAAGGTGTCATAGATGAAAAATTGGAGGATGAAGAAAATGAAGATATTGTGTTTGTTGCTATCAAAGAAGATGTGTCTGACAAGAAGGCTCTTGTCTCCCAGTTTGATAATTCCAATGAGTGGATCATTGACAGTGGTTGTTCTCACCATATGACTTGTGACCAGAGCAAGTTTCTATCATTGGAGGAGTATGATGGTGGTGTGGTTCACTTTGGCAATGATGCACCATGCATGGTCAAAGGCAGAGGGTCCATCTCTCTGAATGGAAAGAGTAGTGTTGATAATGTGTATTGGGTTGATGGTCTTAGACACAACCTTCTGAGTGTTGCCCAGCTGAATGACAGTGGCCTCACTCTGGAATTCAAGAATGGAGTTTGTAGAATCAAAGGAAAGAATGGTGAATTGGTGGCCACCAGCATGCTGACCAAAGGTAACCTATTTCATCTGAATGTAAATATAAGTACATGTCTTATGGCTAAATTTGATGATAGTTGGATATGGCATAGGAGACTCTTCCATGTAAACTTTGATAACATTGTGAAGGCTAGTAAGATCAAGGCACTTAGAGGGTTTCTGGTGCTAAGCAAACCGGATAATACCTTGTGTAGAGAGTGTCAATTGGGGAAAATGTAAATCTTTCACTACTGACAACTTGCTTGATCTTGTGCATAGTGATTTGTGTGGTCCTATGAAAACTAGAAGTGTGCAGGGTGATAGGTACTTCATGATTCTCACTGATGACTACTTAAGAATGATGTGGGTCACATTCTTGAAAGACAAGTCTAAAGCCTTTGTAAAGTTCAAAACTTTCAGAACATTAGCGGAGAAGGAAAGTGGTAAAAGGATCAAGTGTCTGAGAACTGATAAGGAGGGGAATTCACTTCTGGTGAATTCAATGAGTACTATGAATAATATGGCATCAAGAGGTAATTGTCTTCCCCCCGAATTCCATAGTAGAATGGTCTAGCAAAGAGGAATAACCGGACTATGGTTAAAGCAGCTAGAACCATGTTGATTCAAGGAAAGGTAGCTCACACCTTTTGGAGAGAAGCGATGAGCACTGCAGTCTACACAATGAACCGAGTACTCATCAAGAAAGGTAAGGATAAAACTCCTTATGAGTACTGGACCGGTAAGACACCTGTGGTCAGCTACTTTAGAGTGTTTGGTAGCAAATGTTACATCAAGAGGAATGAACACCAGAGAAAATTTGATGCGAAATGTGATGAGGGAATATTCCTGGGATATTCCACCAAGAGCAAAGCTCTCAAGTGTTTCAACAATAGGACTCAGAGAATTATGGAAAGCATCAATGTAAGAGTTGATGAAACCTCTGAGAAAACTGAGGAAATTGGCAATGAGCAAGCAGTAAACGAACTAGTTACAACCTTCTGGGAACCAGTTGTTAGTCAACCAAGTACCAGTAACAGTGTTCCTACACCAGCAAATGTAGATGCTGATACTGATGGAGATGAGGATGAAGAAGAAAAGCAAGACGAATCTATCAAGACCATTCCTTAGTATGTCAAGTTGAATCATGATCCTAAGCAGATCATAGGAGATAAGGATGCAGGAATCCTTCCAAGAAGAAAGGTCAAAGAAAACTCATGTATGATCTCTGAATTTGAGCCTAAAACATTCAAAGAGGCACATAAAGATGAAGATTGGATCAAGGAAATGGAAGAGGAACTTGACCAGATAGAGAAAAATGGTACATGGTCTTTGGTACCTAGACCGGAGCATAAAAATGTCATTGGTACCAAATGGGTCTTCAGAAATAAGCTGAATGAGGATGGCACACTAATAAGAAACAAAGCCAGATTGGTATGCAAAGGATATGCTCAAGAAGAAGGAGAAGACTATGGAGAAACCTTTGCTCATGTAGCCAGATTGGAAGGAGTTCGTATGCTTCTTGCATATGTAGCTTTTAAAGGTTTCAAAGTATATCAAATGGATGTGAAATCTGCATTCCTAAATGGTGTACTTGAAGAGGAGGTGTATATTGAGCAACCATATGGGTTTGCCCTATCTGAAGACAATGACATGGTATGTAGGCTACATAAAGCCTTATATGGACTAAAGTAGGCACCTAGGATATGGTATGAATCTCTGCATTCCCATCTTGTGAAGATTGGATTTGAAAGAACAAGTGAAGATAGCAATATCTACTTGAAGTCTGAAGGAGATCAGATCCTAATCTGTGAGGTATTTGTTGATGACATTATCTTTGGTGGAGATGACAAGATGAGTCATGAGTTTGCAGATGAGATGAAGAAAGAGTTTGAAATGTCACTCATAGGGCAGATTAAATTCTTCATTGGACTGCAGATCTAGCAGATGAAGGATGGAATCTTTATCACTCAGTCTAAGTATGTCAAAGAGGTATTGAAGACCTTTGGCATGGAAGATAGCAAACCAATTGGTACACCGATGGTGACCGGTTGTAAACTATCCAAAGAGGATGACTCAGCATTGATTGATGAGAAGGAATACCGATCAATGATTGGTAAATTGCATTATGTAGTGCACAGAAGACCAGATATTTCACATGCAGTTGGCATTACTGCAACATTCTAGAAAATTCCAAGAGAATCCCACTTGGTTGCAGTCAAGCGGATTCTTAGGTATCTGAAGGAAACTGTTGACTATGGATTGTGGTATCCTTATAGCAAGGATTTCAACTTGAAAGTATACACAGATGTTGATTGGGCAGGCAATATAGATGACCGGAAAAGCACAATCGGTGGTGCATTCTTTCTTGGTGGTAGACTGGTCTCATGGATGAGTAAGAAGCAAAGTTGTATCTCTTAGTCTACAATGGAAGCAAAGTATGTTGCAGCTTTCATGAACTGCACTCAGACAATTTGGATGAAGCATGTATTAAATGGCTTCAAAGTTCCTGTATCTGAACCGGTAAGTATATTTTGTGACAATACTAGTGCAATTAACATCTCCAAGAATTCGGTTTTACATTCTAGAAGCAAGCACTTTGAGCTTAAGTATCATTTCTTAAGGGAAAACATTCAGAACAAAGAGATTGCACTAGAACATGTTTCCAGTAAGGAGCAGTTAGCACACACATTCACCAAGCCTCTCCCAAAGACTACATTTATGTACTTAAGAGGTGAATTAGGGGTGTTTCCCCTTCAAGAGGTAAACTAAAAACATATTCTCCACATCAATCAGGTGGTGCATAGTCAAATTTATTTTGGATTGATGTGTTGAAGGATGCTACTCCTCAGGGGGAGTAGCATAATGGAATAGGGAAACCTGTGCCTCCACTTTGGCATTGTTGTCAAAGGGGGAGAAGATGTGAAGTGGAGAAGATATCTGCAAAAATTGGGGGAGAAGATGTGAAACAGAGAGATATCTTTGTATATTGCCATCAATGCCAAAGGGGGAGATTGTTGGCATTATGTGAACCGGTATGAGGACATAATGACATTGTATGTTGTCGTTGATGTCAATATGCTGAAGAGGTGAGAACCGGCATAACACTATGAACCGACATTTGTGCCAAATTGAAGCGGTGTGCTTGTTCAAGGTGAATCAGCATATGGTTATGGGAACCGGCACATGGAAGCATTGTATGACTACCAGTTGGTAGTCTCAACTTTAGGGTTTCCGGTTGAAGTGCTTCAAGCCTGTGTGGCTCAACTGGTGACATTGTGTGATGAGTTAGCATTGTAATGAAGAATAGATCATGTTGCCATGTCAGCCTTGTGCGCGTGAAGGATCTTGCATGAAGGAAATTGTTCCTATCTACCTCGGGAATGTGCGAAGTCTATAAAATGGTGATAATGTGTGATGGGTTATCAGCCGCCATGAAATTAGTGAAAATGGATGATGGAGAATGTCTTGAGATTGGATCAAGATTGTTGCAATTAATGAAGTGTTCTCAATGGTCAGGATTGAACCATTTGAATTCCTTAACCTAACAGGTTTAGGGTTTAGGGTTTATGCTATCGACCTATCTGTTTTCCTATAAGGTCGATGTTGTGTCTATTTTTGAGGTTGTTGGCAAAAGTTGTGTGTGAGTATTCAAGAGGAGGGATATGTGATTCTTGCCAGACCAAAAGGAGAGAAGTGATACCTGCAGAGAGTAAGTGCAGAAGGTGAAGAGGAGCTTAAGTGGATCTGCATTAGCATTGAGTGTTGTTACCAGATCATTGTAATACCTGTTGATCTCTAACCACTTCAACAATTAGAAAATCCCTTAATAGGGTAGCCTTAACTGGCTTGTTGTAAATCCTTTAACAGGGTAATTCAAAGCTATTGAGTTTGAAATCCTTTAGCTATTGAGTTCTTGAAATCCTCTAACAAGGTAACCTTTAACAGGGTTTAACCCTTAACCAAGTATTGTAGCCATCCCTTAACTGGGTGATCTTTAACAGGATCGGTTCTTAGCAGAACCTATTGTAATGTCTCTAACCGGACAAGGCTCCTAACAGAGTGAACTTCTAAAGAGTTCAAAAATAGCTTGTGGGTATTCATCCCCATTGTGGTTTTTCCTAGTTGGGTTTCCACATGAAAAATATTTGTGTCATGTGTGATGCTTTTATCTTGTGATGCTTTGCTATTGTCTATCAAGCATATAATGGTTCTGTGTTTTATGCCTGTCAATAAAACATGTTGTACTAGTTGTTATTATGATCTGATGGTAGATTACATATTTATGCATAAGGGAGAAATGGTAAGGTAGTCTTGAGTTGAGTGAAAAGATAAGTGAGTAACCGGTTAATGCTTGTCTCAGTCAGTCTTAGCTTTACCGGTTGCACTCTGTTTCAAACCGGTGTCACTGTTTGCCAATCATTTGAAGTGTCTGTTGTCAGACTGGTTTAGCACTGTATTTTTATCTATACTGATTCACCCCCCCCCTCTCAGTACCAGGTTAGTACTATCAGTTCATCATTGAGTTATCATGTCCCTTACAACCCCCAACAAAATGGGGTTGATGAGAGGAAAAATAGAACCATTGTAGAGGCAGCCAAAGCCATGCTTCTTGATCAAAACTTAGAAACTCATCTTTGGGCAGAAGCCTCCAACACTATTGTATACATACAAAATAGATGTCCTCACTCTCACATTGAATATAAAACTCCTAAAGAAGTTTTCACGGGTATAAAACCTGATATCACTCACTTTGGGATATTTGGATGTCCTGTCTACTTTCATATACCTAAAGAGAAAAGAACAAAACTAGAACCCTTTGGAAGAAAAGGAATCTTTGTTGGATATAGTGAAACCTCTTAAGCATATAGAATATTTGTTCTTGGACATAGCAATATTGAACTTAGTAGAGATGTAATATTTGAAGAAGACATAGCCTTCAAAAGAGACAAATACTCTATGGAGTCAGAAGTCTATGTTCCCTCTTCAGACATAGAAGAGGATTCCACTCCTCATATTTAGAGGGAGTTCTCAAAAGAAAATGAAGAACAAAATCCTCCCCAACAAATCTCTAAGAAAAGACCTTTGTTGGTTCACAAAACAATGGAAGATTCAAGGGATTTTGCAGCTCCTTCAAGGACTTTTAGAGAAAGTAAGAGGCCTCGAAGATTCACTAGCTATGTAGCCCTAATGAATGATCTCTGTAAATCAGAACCTTCTAGTGTACCAGAAGATCTTAAACATCAAGTTTGGAAAGATGTCATGTTAGAAGAATATAAATCCATCCTCAATAATGATGTATGGGAAATTGTTCCTAGGCCAAAAGGGAAATCCGTTGTCTCATCCAAGTGGCTATCAAAATCAAACATGCTACAGATGGTAGTATAGAGAAACATAAAGCCAGATTTGTTTCTCGAGGGTTCTCACAGAAAGAAGGAATAGACTATGATGAGACATTTGCTCCAGTTGCTAGATACACCTCTGTCAGAATAGTACCGGTCATTGCAGCAGCCAAAGTTGGAAAGTCCATCAAATGGATGTGAAAATGGCTTTCTTGAATGGTGAAATTGAGGAGGAAGTCTACTTAGAACAACCAGAAGGGTTTTAGATCCACAATATAGAGACACATGTGTGCAAATTAAAGAAAGATCTATATGGTATAAAATAGGCTCCTAGGGCCTAGTATGAAAGAATTGACAGCTATCTACTAGGATTGGGATTCTCAAAGAATGATGTAGATCCAAATCTTTACTTCAAGAAAGTCAAAAGTGACATGTTGATTTTGATCTTATATGTTGATGATCTTCTGATTATAGGAGAAGATAACCTTATTGGTCAATGTAAGAAAGACCTTGAAAAGGAGTTTGATATAAAGGATTTAGGCCTTCTACATTACTTCCTTGGATTAGAAGTTTGGCAAAACTCTAACAGCATTATACTTAATCAAGGAAAATACACCTTAGACATATTGAAGAGATTTGGTATGATAAACTTTAGACCCATGACTTCTCCCATGGAAACTAATCCTCACAAATTGAAGGAGGCAACAGCAGATTCCCCATTGGTAGATCCTACGCTCTACAGACAGATGATTGGATCATTAATGTACCTGGTCAATACTAGACCTGATATCTATTATCCCATAAATGCATTGAGTCAATTCATGTGTGAACCTAAGGAGATTCATCTTATGGCAGTAAAACATATAATGAGATACCTTCAAGGCACTCTCAACTATGGACTCAAGTATAAGAATATTGATTTGAATCTTCACGGGTTCACTGATTCAGATTGGGATGGAAGTGTGACTGATAGGAAAAGCACCTCAAGGTGTTGTTTTAGCTTGGGTTCACCCATGATTTCTTGGATTAGTAGGAAACAGTCTTCAGTAGCTCAAAGCCTACTATAATTCATTGTGACAATCAGAGTTGTATAAAACTCTCCATGAACCATGTATTTCATGATAGATCCAAACACATTGATATCCCTTATCACTATGTGAGAGATACGGTGGATAGGAATGTGATTTAGTTGCAGTATATCAGTACAGGAGACCAAACAGCAGACATACTGACCAAACCTCTAGCCAGAGGGAAAGTTGAACACTTCAGAAAAGGTCTTGGTATGATTGAGTTATAATCAATTTTGTAATCTATACTAATATATGAGATGTTTAATATGTAAACTTCTTTTGTCATGTTATGATTTTATGGGCTCCACCCCTTGTGTACATTTCTAAAAGGTGATGATCTTTTAGACTATGAACACTTGTATTAAATATTATGAGGTGACGATCTTGTAATGTTGATATCATGCTGACTTGATATCATTCTAACTCATGGATGTGCCATGATATGTTATGGTAGACATTATGTGATGTAATTTCAGTGCACATACCATAACCTGGATATAAGGGAATTCAACATTCTCAAGTATTTTATATCCAAGGTATCATGTGCTATGCAATAGTGATATCATGTGTTATGTGATATCTATATCACGAGATGATGTGATATATCCCTATGTCACTCATTATGTGATGCATCATGTCACGAGCATATGTGATATTATCCTTTGTATTACGAAGTTGTGTAACATATTTTATTATGAGAAATATGATGCTTATTTTTACATAGGTCTCCAATTATCTTCCCTAGCTAAGAGGGAGTGTTAAAACTTAGTAGCTTCGGTAAGATAAATGATTGAATGAGAGACTTCATTTATCTCTCATTCAATCATCTACCTTATCGATATAACTACAGTCTAAATGTAGACCTCATGATTAAAATAAATGAACTCGTTATATAATCATCTTATATGCATAATCGATCATATCATGTTGTGATTGTAATAAAATCATACCAGACTTATGATAAATATCATAGCTATCATATGATAGCTATAATAGTTATCATCTTAATCTCACATTATAGTGATTGACTATCTGATGATTATATTATTTGACATAATTCGATTGTTTATCAAGTGATTATATTACTTGACATGACCTGATTGTTAATCAGTTAATTATGCTATTTGACATGACCCGATTGGTAATTGGTTTATTAAGTTAAATGACATGAACCGATAGTTATCGGTATAACACTCAAATGAAGCAATGCCTATGCACCGATCAAGACATGTCTTGATCAGGCATGTCAAAAGACATGTCCAATCAAGGCATGCCTTGATCGGTGGGCATTGCCTATAAATATATATGTCAATGAAATGTTTTAGGTGCATATAAATAATTAATACTATCTTCAGCAACCTATGACATAAGAAGCAACAAAAAATATCAGTAAAAGAATAACAATATTATACAACTTCAGACTTGAACATAATTTTGAATATCATTTACAGTTCCAATTACATTTTTGTCCTTACGTCTAGGAACAAGATCCCATGTATTATTCTTTTCAATTTGCATCAATTATTCTTCCCTTTCTTTTATCCAATGTTCATCTTTACATGCTTCATTTACATCCTTAGGTTCAATCTTTGAAATCAAACAATACTCAACTTGTTCTTCAGCAATTCTTCTTCTTGTTTGAACACCTTTATTTCTATCTCCTATGATCTTATTTTCAGAATGATTCAATCTTACATACCTGGGAGTCTTAAGATTTTATTGAATTTCAAAATTGTGTTTTTTTCCTTGGCACTTGCACTAGTTCCTTCCCCTTGAGGCACTGGATTCATCAGAATTATCTAAACTTGATTTTGGGTTTGAGGTTGCTTCTCATTGCTTGTATTGTCACTCTGATCATCTAAATCATACCCGCAAGATATAGAATGTCTCTCATTGCTTTCATTTGTTAGGAAAACTGATATTTACATTATATTTGAGGTGTTAGTAATATGTAAATGTAAAAAGGTAATTACTCTTGTAATAGTGATGTTGTTAATAAACAAATCACTAATATGAGTGGTTAATGTGTTATACCCATGAATGGTATTTCATTATTACTAGTTAATATGTTATACCCTATACCCGTGAATGGTTAATAAAGTTTACATTATTAGTGGTTAATGTGTTATACCCGTGAATGGTATTTCAGGATATTTGTTATAACACCTCCCTATTAAATAGGAGGTTGTTTGGCTATGTAAGTGGTTATAAATTAGTCATATATTGAGTGTTGAATAGAGTGTGCCATATTGTTTGATTTAATTATTTTAGCTTCATCTCTTTTCTTACCATATATTATAATATTTTGGTATCAGAGAAGACATTTCAACCCAAGAAGGCAGGCAATGCATCAGCCTCAAAAATTTTATGTTCTTATGATTGGTAGCTTGGCATTCTAATCATAGATTAAGGACACTTATCTTTTTGCTTCAAAGCTAATTGATTTGGGGTAGTTGGTGGTGCAGATATAATTAGAGAATATGCAATTAAAGAACCTATCAAGAATGGCATTGTCTTCTAGAAAGCTTGTAATTTGATTGAATTTTATTAATTGGGTGTTTCTCTTGCTAGTTAGTCATTATCGACTATCTCCATGGCTATGATTTTATTCAGGAATGTTTAGGAGACTGTCTGATATATCTTCTTTGTGGTATTCACCATTGCAATCATTTGTAGATTCTTTAGACATGACTAGTTGTGATTACTGGTGGCGGCATTTACATTAATTGGCAATAGGTTTCACAAGAGTTCTTTGTGTGAAGTGTGGAGGTGATTTTTTTATGCTTATCATGGTGTGATCCTTGTGAATGGGGAAATTTGGCTGGTAGATTAGATGCTTTAGTGGCTCAAACATATGTGCTGCTACTTGAATACTACTTCATGTTGTGTCAAAACGTGGAAAGTTGTGGTCTACCCACTCACTATGATTCGTATGTAGCCCACTTAAAATCTAGCTCATTGTGGTGGACCCTATCGAGAGTGAATAAGGCTAGTTTGATAAGGTGCATTTTGTTGAATCTTTTATTATGGAGGAGCTTGTGCTAGACTGACCATCTTTGGTGGGTATTTTATAATTTTCTGTCATAAAAGTTATATTATTTTGTATAGGGGTTATAAGTCATAAATTGGGGTGTCACTAGAGGTATGTTTGTCTTAAAACATGTATATTATTTAAACATGATTGAGTCAGTTGTGTGAAGTATTTTTTTTTTATGGTGAAGTGTTCTAGTCAAGGTGCATTACCAGTTAAGCTCGACACCTTTGATTAAAAGAGTAATCATGGACAAATTAACTTTTATTGAGAAATTTAAAGGGAGAGACTTTCATACTTGGAAGATATAGATGTAGTTACACTTGATTGAAGAAAAGATTGTATAGACTGAAGATGGAGAAAGGTACAAAAATGGCAGATCATATCAGTAAGTTTCACTCTTAGTGTAGGAGCACCTAGTTGAGTAAAACTCTCCTTTTTGAGCATTTTTATGATTTCATGTTTGTAATGTCTTGTGTTAGGTTTATAAAGTTGTTTTAGGTTTTTATGTGTCTTTTCTAGTGGTTTTGATCTCATTTTGGGCTCAAGAGGTCAAGTTTTGCCTTTCAGGCTTTCAGTTGACAATTTTGGCAAAAATATGCAAAATTGCCAAAAAGGTCTTCTAATGCTTTCCAAAGCATTGAAACATGTTTTCTAAGTGGTTTTAAGCATTTCCTAGGTTTTTAGATGAGTTGATGAGGTTAGATTGCCAAAAATGTCTTTTGGAGCAGGAAATGTTGTCATTTGGGCTTGCAAAAGTTGTCAAAGTTGTCATTTTTGGGTTTTTCTTTCAAAATGAAGTTGTGGAAGCCTCATGTCCATACTGGGATTGATAAATAACTTGATGGACTATAAAATAACCTCCCTTTTCCTTGAAGAAGGTTGGTGATTGTAATGATTAAGAAAACTCAATAAAAAAAGATGAAATTCTGGCTCTATTCTGTGGTTTTTCCTTCTTTGGAGTAACAATCCGTATTGTAGCTCTTCTAGTTCATACTGTGACTTTTGGAAAGTTTGCATAGTACTTGTAAAATTCTCTCTAAGTGATTGTTGTTTTGGTTTCCTTTGGCAAATCTGTTATACAAAATTATTTCACTTTTGTGTGTTCTCTGCCCTGTCAAGGGTTTGAGGTTACAAAATGCAACAACTTAACTAATCCAGGTCTGGGATCCCACAAAATGGATTTAGTCAAGTTGGTATGCAAGTATATAGTGTACGTATGCTTCATTTTGTGCCAGAAGTGTGTTTGGAAGAAGGATTTGAGTGAATACTCGGCAATTATTGATTACTCAGCTAGCAGTATGATCAAAAACTCAAAATTTGCACCCAAAAGCAATTTGGAGTGAACAAATGTATGAGGCAAAGGTTTGGACATATGGCCAAGGGTGTTTAGAATCACCTTGGTTTGTTAGAGCAGCTTGTTCCTATTAAACATTCTCAGTTTGTGAGCAAAATAGTGAGTTCATTGTTTTTGTGAATTTATTAATATTGTGTGCAACAAGTTCTTCAAGTACCTTTCAATTTTTGTAAAACTCATTGCTACAGGGAATTTTATGAGTGTTTTGATGTTTTTCCATGCCATGAAGCATTTGGAATGAAGTGTTAATGTCTTAAGAGTGCAGATTTAGCAGTGAATTAACAGTGACAGTGGCATTTTAACTTCTAATTTCAGTTTGTGCACCATGTGTTTGGAATAATGCCTATAGGATAGTAGTGAAGAAAGGCCCTACATGATATGGTAGAAGGTATACTTCAGTTTGGAAGCTTGGTTAATAGAGTTGCAATGTCTTTCCAAAGTGATTGGTTCTAAACCCTACCAAACCCTACAAAAGTGCCACAAATAGGGGACAATCCTCATTTTTCAATAAAAGAGGCCTAAACCATGAAAATCCATTATCACATACCTCTAAAACACCATCCAAATCAATTTTGTTGGAGGAGGAGCCCATCATTGGGCAGGGTGAGCAAAACTAGGCCAATTAGGCCTCCATGGGCTAGTAGCCCTTTTTGACTATTTTTACCAAAATGCATTAACCCAGTTACATGGAGGAGTTTGGGGCTCATGAAACTTTGTGAGAAAATTATAAAATAGTAAAACAAGTGACATTTGGAACCTTGGATAATGTGTAGCCTCATTTGGGGGTTTTGACCTTTGGTTGGTGAATTGAGTAAGCTAAGGGCTATGAGCCTTAAACTAAGTTGGTAGTCAAATTTGAATAAAACCTTGCTGCCCCTACATGACCATGTTGCAATTGCCTAATGCATACTAAAAAAAATAAGTTGAATGTCAAGAGAACCAGGGATTGAGAAGAGTGTAGATGGGTGAGGTGACAAGTTGGAGTAAGTTTGAGCAAGGGTGTGAACTTTCACCAAAAAGGGAGGTTGTTGGTGAAGAATTGTAGAGAGACCTGACTATTGTAACTAAACTTGATATTTGCAAACATAAGGAGCAAACATAAACAATAATTTTGTTTCCTATTGTAACTTCTTGACCAAAATTGGCCTTTTGAGCACTTACCTAGCAATCTCCCTATCAACTCTCTTCTAAATTAGCTAGCTGGGATTAATGAAAAAGTAAAAGATGATGATGCTAAAGCAATAATTTGCCTAAACATGTGTCTACAATGGTGTTCACATTAAAGAAGGTAATCATTAGTCTTAAAGGAGTCATATCTACTCTACTTGACCATGATGAAGACTCAAAATCTGAAGATGCCTTATTTGTATGAAATAAAATAAGAAAATGAAAGTACAAATCTCATACTATTCCTTCAACAGGTAAAATTAAATTTTTCTATTGTAATTAAATGGGACATGTAATTTTTAATTGCAAGAAGAGGCCACAAGATCTATTAGATGATAAACTAGATCATCATGCTTCCTTAGTTAAAGAAACTGATTGGGAAACTAATGTGAAATATGAAGAGCTATTATGTCTTGGTGATGAAGAATATGTGCTTTAGATAAATTCAATATTGGAGGCAGGAGGAATTGGAGGCTAGAGGACATTCAACGTCCTCTCGTCAGTCACCAACGATGGCGTTGCTTATCAGCTTTAGTGACACTTTATTTTCTAGTATGCGGCATGATATGTTTTATTTTTTCAATGTTCTTGGTTGTGTAAATAAGTGGAATTTCACATTATGGGGAGAATATAACCAATGTTCCATTCCCATTTGTGATTTGTATGGTGATTTCTATATAAATACCCTGATATGCAAGTACAATGGCGATCAAAAGCACCAGAGTAAGTTAGTTCATGGAACTTGAAAGGGTTTGTGGGAGGATCCAAAAAACCACACAAGGTAAACAGATGAGTGGAGGTTCCTATTCATGTCAAGGTTTGTGGTAAGCTTGTTTAAAACCATGGGAAGAGAGAGTCTTTCTTTTGGAGTGAGGTCATGAGTCACATGGTGGGACATGCAACAAGGGTGAGCATACTGCAAAAGAGTGTGTGAATATTTTTCTACCATGTAAACATTAAGGGGGGAATGTTAGGAAAATTAATGTTTACATTATATTTGAGGTATTAGTAATATGTAAATGTAAAAAGGTAATCACTCTTGTAATAGTGATGTTGTTAATAAATAACTCACTAATATAAGTTTGGATGATTATTAGTGGTTAATGCGTTATACCCGTGAATGGTATTCCAGGATGTTTTTTAACACCTCCCTATTAAATAGGAAGTTGTTTCATTATGTAAGTGGCTATATATTAGTCATGTATTGAGTGTTGAATAGAGTGCATCATATTGTTTGATTTAATTATTTTAGCTTCATCTCATTTCTTACCATATCGTATTGTTTGATTTAATTATTTTAGCTTCATCTCCTTTCTTACAATATATTCTAATCTTGTTATCAACTCTGACATTTGTACTCTCAACTATCTTCCTCAGTCTCTTATTATAGCATCGGTAGGCCTTGTTTTTGGTACAATAACCAAGAAATATTCCTTCATCTCATCTAGTGTCAAACTTTCCTAGATCTTCATCCCTTTTGATATAACTTTTACTTCCAAAAATTCTAAAATATTTAACTATAGGAGCATGACCAAGCCATAATTCATAAGGAGTCTTACTAGTATCACCTTTGATATCCAACCAGTTAAGAGTGTAAACAACAGTGCTCACAACTTCTCTCCAATAGACATGCAGAACATTTCCTTCAATCATCATTGTCCTGACACCTCCATTTCTCTCCAATGGTTATTTCTCTCCACAACTCCATTTTGTTGAGGGGTTCTCAGATCAGACAACTATCTTCTTACCCCATGCTCTTCACAAAATGCATTGAACTCACCGGAAGTGAATTAACCAGCTCTATCAAATATCAGACACTTCATCTTCAAACTTGTCTCTTTCTCAACCATATCCTTGAAAGTCTCAAATTTCTCTAGAGCTTCAGTCTTCTCTCTTAAGAAAGTAACCCACATGATCCTAGAATAATCATCAATCAACAACATGAAATATTTGTCCCCTTGCAAAATTTTGACTTTAGAAGGACCACACAAATTAGTATGCACAAGATCCAACAATCTACTTGAACAATGATTCTTACTCTTGAAAGTAATTCTGGTTTGTTTCCCTAACTGACTTTCCTTGCACATAGGGCTAGCAGGTTTCATCAACCTGGGAAGATCTCTCATAGCTTGAGTAGAACTTATCTTAATAATGTTATCAAAATTCACATGACACATTCTTCTATGCCACAACCAACTTTCATCAACCTAAGAAATCAAACATCTTTCACCAACACTATTCAAATGAAATATATTACCTTTAGTCTTTGTACCTTATGCAATCTTGATTCTGGTACTACCCAAGATTCTACACTTGTTATTCTTGAACTGAAGATCATATCCCTTGTCAAACATCTATCCAACACTCAAAATATTATGATTTAGACCTTCTACATATAAGACATCATCAATATTGTTCTTACCATCAAGAGAAATGGATCCTCTACCATAGATTATACTAGCTTTATCATCACCAAACTTCACAACACCACCTTCATACGTTCCAAACTTACAAACTTACTCTTATCACCTATCATATGGTGAGAGCATCCATTGTCAATCACCCATTCATTTTTATCTTCATATTGTGTAACCAAAGCTCTTTCCACATTCATGCAACTAGAATTAGTAGGAATTGGATCATCTTCCTTGATAGAAATAAACACCCATTCATTATCACTTGTATTTCCTTTTTCAAATTCATCATCTATCACACCTTCATCAACAACATAATAGAATATTTTCTTAAATCTAGGTTTGTTAGGTTTAAACTTGGGAACTCTTTTTGAACACCTTGAGGAAAAATGACCTATCTTATTGCATGAAAAACATTTAAGAGGCAATTTTCCTTAATACTTACCGACTCCTATGGGTAAACTCTTGGTGATAAGAGCTTCAAGCTCCGACTCTTCTTCTTCAATGTCCTTTCTTTCCTTCTCATATCTGGGTACCATTGAAGAACTTTCTCCTAGATCATATCTTTACTTATCCTTTCCAGAAATAGTAGCTTGGAATGCAGATTCTACCTGAGGAAGAGAATCACCAAACTCACTCATTTCAAAGGTTGAAATCTTACCAATCAACATGTCTTTGGTTACACTTGTCACAGTTCTGATTTCCTCAATAGTAATAACTTTATGCTTGTAGGATGCAGGTAAAGCTCTTAGCACTTTAGCAACAATATCTGATTCTTCCAACTTTCCACCAGCACATCTGATATTGCAAACAAGTTCATTCACCTTCTGCATGAAAGTAATGATGTTCTCATTTTCGCTCATCCTTAACATCTCATATTTTCCTTTTTGGCTTTGCAGCTTGGCAATCTTCACATAACTGCCTACTTCATACAAGGTTTCTAGCTTCTTCTAGATCTCATGAGCAGACTACAATTCTATAACATTTGTCATCTTAGAGTCAGTCAAAGCACTCAGCAAATCTTCCTTAGCCCTAATATTGTGTTCAACACTTTTGATCTCTTCCAGAGTTGTAGGACCATTTGCAGGAGCAATATACTGGCTTTTAGTAAAATCCCAATAAGGTTTGCCAATACATCTTAGATGACACTCCATGTGACTCTTCCAAAGAGAGTATTTGGTACCATCAAATCTCGGACTATCCTTCTTGTAAGTAGCCTTCTCATATCACCTCAAGCGATTAAGCTTCTTCGAAGAAACCTGCTTTGATACCAATTGATGAAAATAGGGAAGACAACTAAGAGTGGGGGTGAATTAGTTGTCACAAAAACTTGCAAACAAACTTATTCTCAAATCTAATTATAAACAATGAAATCATAAATCGGAAACATAACATGAGCACACATAACACCAAGATTTTTGTACCTAGAAAACCATGGTGGGGATGAACCCACAAAATAGGTATACTCTGTTAGAATTATTATAATGGAGAATGCACATGCATTCAGGAACACTTCCTAGAGCTCACTACTCAAAACAAAGAAGGCTCACTATCCAAGGAAGGCTCACTACCTATACATATAGATTTAGATCACATCCAAAAAACATGAACTATAAAATAGCGTCTCCTTAGTGCCTAGTTCAGTTCCATTGAAGAACAAGATAAATTTAGCCTTCACACTTCTTCTTTGCCCTTAAAATATGTATACATTCAGTGCACATACATTCTTACTTATCCAACTCTCATACTCAAATACACAATTGTTACATTTATTTATTCATGATATCAACCTATCTTTCCAAGGTTGACTCAACACTCATCACCTAATTACAAAAATAGAACCATACACAAAACAATATCATATGCATACCAAGCAATGTTATTCAAGACATAGCACAGACCCAAATTAATTGCCTCAAACATGAAACATCTCCAAGAACTATGCCTTGAATATCCACAACACACTACAAGCATATGGTTGGCCAAGAACATGAATAATACCACCAGACCAAAGTAAATTATCAATTACGAGCTCAACAATCAATGCAGGCCATCAACACAAAAGGCACACAATCTAAAAATATCCACAAGCATTATGAATTACCATAGAAATATCCGCAATAACACAAATTACTAGAATCATCATCATCATCATCATCATACCAAACCTCAGGAACACAAACTGCAATGATTGTCAATCTTGAAAAATCAATTACAGACCTCCAAACCATGAACCACTTGAATTGAGGACATACACCAACGTCCCAAACATACCTCCATATCTACATATCAAGATATTAGAATGCGGAGCGATGTAGATCAAAATACTGACATTTTGTCCCCACTAAACAACAGAAAAACCATCCAAAACATAGATACTCATAATCCAATCAAATCTTCATGTGGACCTTTGAAACTTGCATTGAATAAAATATAGACAATCCTCTACAAAACCTTTAATTTGGAAACTCTGATCTTTAATAGATTGAACAAACTAGCATACTGAACTTCACTAAAACACAAGCTCAAACAGAGAAGTATGTTGACATCAATGACAACACATCTCTCAAATATCCTCAAACACATATTTGCAACATTATTCCAATAAGGAAAAGTACAAGTAGAGGAGCATTCTTTCTTGGCTTCCAACTAGTTGCTTGGTCAAGTAAGAAGCAATATTTTGTGTCTCTATCTATAGTTGAAGCAGAATATATTGCAACATCCTCATGTTGCACACAAATCTTATGGATGAAGCAGACTTTGAAGGACATTGGCATAAAGTTTGATGACCCTATCTCAATCATGTGTGACAATACCAGTGCAATAAACATTTCAAAGAATTTGGTATAACATTCCAAAATAAAGCATATATATATGGTACCAGGATAAAAGCACAAAGTTGTGTCACACTTTTATAAAGGAAATGGCTAATGGTGATTCAACTTATTAAATTGAATCAATAGAAAGTGAAATATATGTTTTGAATTTTGAAATGATGTGAACTAATAAAATGTATATTTTTTTAATTTCATATTTGTAATTTAAAAAAAAAAAAAACTATTTGAATATACTTTCTTATAAAGGAAACACTATAATTTAGTTGCTAATAAAATGTTGAAATTGAAGTTACATGAGGCATCACTTTTATATAGTAAATTTTAACTTTTTTCCTTCAATTTTTTTGTGTATATTGATAACTTGAAACTTTAGTGTAAAAATATATTTTTAACTACTTTTATGTATATATATTTTTCAATAAATTTGAAAAGTTGCATGTAACTCTTTCCATTTGGCATCACCTTTTTTTCTTAATTATTTATCCAAATTAGAAAAAAATTATATCATCTTGACATAGACTCTTTTCTCTAGTGCATTTTTTTCCAAAAATTTTAGATAGATTTTAGTATTTCCTTTACAAGATAATCAACGTTATATTTTAGTGTTGATGACCTACTTTGAATAAAAATAAAATATAAAATATAAAAATAATTAAATTCTAAAAGATATATATTTTGGAAAATTCACTCATAGATCTATAAAAGGGTATTTTTACATTTTAAAAAAAAAATTATAAGAGTATGAGTTGTTGAAACATCAAGTTTTTCAAAACAATTTTTTTGGGTAATTAAACCCAAAGTGGTGGTTGGTGCCAAAAAAGTAGATACACACCAAAAAAAAAGTTGAAAAAATAGATAGCGCGTACATGGTTTTTGAATTTTGAATAAACCCATATGTAATTTGGTTTGTTTATGCCAAACCTAAAGGGAAGGTACCGCGTACACGGTCCCTTAGAAATTAGGACCTCATACGCAGTCTTAGTGTTTTAAGATCGCGTACACGTTGCATGTCAATTTTTTTTTTTACGTCGACTGGGTCTCATTTTCAACCCATAGCCAAAAGCAATTTGGAGGGGTATTTTCTTGCAAAATCATGCACAAGCTCCCGATTTCCACTTCCCAATGCCATGGAAAGAGGTAGGTTAATTTTTTTTTGTTTATTTTGCATATTTGATAAATTTTATTTACATTTTGAATTTAAAATCATTGATTTTGATTAGTTTTTTTAATTTTTGTTACAAATATATTAGATTCTTAAAATACAAAACCACAACAAGATGAAAACCCACAACAAAACCCGCAAAATACACCTCCAGCTCCTCCTTTAGAGCATACACCAACTACATAGGAGTAATTGCTTAATTAGTTAGGGAAAAACACTGCTAAAATAAGTAGATTGATTAATAAATTGAAAACATCTAACCTTGAGCATCATTTATCCCTTGCCACTAGCCTAGAAACATTAGCTAGTGGTGCCACTACAGTTTCCACTCATATTACAAAATGGGGAAACTATAGGGATAGGTTTCATGCGTTTTATGAAAATGGATTATCATATGAGGGAGTGAAAAATAAAAAACATAAGTAAAGCACAAATATGTGCTCTTTTTGTTGATCCTAGAGCTAGTGAGTCCTTACCTCTTAATGAAAAGAGGTTTCCCATGCATTGGTGTACCAATGTGCAGATGAGGAATCTATTTTGGAATAGGTGGTGGATGGTCTTTGACGAACCACCTTGTAATAATTATGAGTTTCCATTGTATTTTTTGAGGAAATTATATTGTGAGTTTGTCCTTAATGAGAAGCATAATTATTTTGACAGAAGAGAGTTCCATGGTAGAGGTGGCAACTCTGCCCAAGATAAACCTGGAGCTCGTAGGGTAGTAGACCCGCAGAGTCATTACCCCCTAGCACCCAAACCCAAGGTGCATGTGACTATCCCAGTAGCCCTAAAAGAGTCAATGGAGCTACAAACACTTCAAGCAGCCACAACATTGACTAGTGTGATCATCCAGCATGGCACACAGTTAGCACACCCTCTTGTACCAGACGATGATCCATTAGCTGGGGCACCTAGCGTCGATCAGCCCATTTAGCATGTGTCCCACTTGCTCAGGTATATGCATAGGGATGGATGACGAGGCCACTATAGATGGCTCAACAGCCCATTCATGCATGATTTGTGGGAGTAGATGTCAAACCATCACGATTGAGGATATGGCGCTGACAGATGAATTGATGGACATGTTGTTTTCTAGTCAATCATAGACACAGGTGTGTTGATTTTCAAATTCATAACATTTAATTTATCAGACACTTAAAATTTGTAATTGTAAATGAATTTTCATTTATAGGTCGATTTAAATTGATACGAACAATATGAATTTCAGGATGCAACAACAGCATCTAATATTCCTCCCACAGTTATTGCAGCTACAACTTTGATGCCTAAGGTATAAATTTTGTAACATGTTAAAATAGAATAGTACACTTTGAATTCAAAAAATTACAAGATATACTAACTCTCTTTAATTCTTAACAATTTTTTGTTTTGTAGGCATTGTCAAGGGACCAAATATCCTAGATTGACAATGTCATGCTCTCGGCAATTGATTTTGGCCTACAGAGTTATGCGGTATCATATTTTGTACACCTTATTTTATGTATTATTTTGATGGAATTTATGCAAGTCGTTTAATTTTAGATTTGTTAAATTATGTAATATTATTTGTGCTAATATCTCTTGTGTTAGATTTTGTTTTTTTTAGGGTACCCCCTTCATGTCTAGGCCTGGTCCTTAGCGAAAGAAATCCTCGAGGATGCCTAAATGTGGGAAGAAGGTAATTGAACACATTTGTAATTGTACAATTCTTTGAAAATGTTGAAATTGTCTTAGTTGAAATTTGCAGATTTATTATTGTTTTTTGTCTGTTTTATATACAACAACCATTGAGCTTTGTAGATATGTTGAATGCACCTGAAATGCCCAAGGATCAAGAGAGAGCGGAGGTATGTATCTCTACTTTATTTTATTTATTTGATGATTGTATGCACATGTACATGTGAACTTGTGATGAATTATAATCTTATCATTTTTCATACAAGAAATATCCATAGTTGTTTCATCAATGGCGAGCCCTCCTCCATGTATTGGAGAAGCATCTCAAGCTCTGATATGCTTTTATTTTATATATTACATTAATTATTTTTAACCTACAATACTTATCAGTATATTAATTGTATTTAATCTTGATCATTTTTTGTATAAGTAATAGTGACAACTGCTCCATTAATAGAGAGCACTCCTCAGTCTATTGGAGAAGCATCTCAGGCTCTGGTACAGTTTTGTTCTCTATTTCATATATTTTTAGTGTTTTTGAAGTATATATGTTAGTACATTGTATTAATTGTATTTAATCAACAATAGCCTCCTTTGTGGTTCATCCATAACTTGGAGCCTTTGAAGAAGGTATTCAAGAGAACTCCTAAGGCTAACAAGGAGAAGACAGAGAAGACAGTAGATCCTAGATCAGAAGATGAGGTAATCCACATTTCTATTGCAAAGAAATTATAATTAAATGCATAGTTATGTTGATAATTGTGAACTATTTTATACAAAAAGGATTCTAACTTATCTTTTGAATTGTGGTTTTGCAACCATCTACAAAGTCGCGTAGTGCATCTAAGAGTCTTGATTTTGATGATCCACCACAAACTGTATAGGATCATATAGTGTTAGTTGTGGTCATTAAATGACCAATACATGTAGATACATTTTATATTTTTATTGTATATCAATTTGGACATGGCATATGCCACATTTTTATAAAACATGGATTGACTTGGCATACATGCCTTTTTTGATATATAAAAATGTTGATATTTGATCCAATAAATATGTATTGTGTTAATTATTGTGAATTTAGTTGATATTGATAGGCATTTTTGATACATACAGAATTTGTTCATTGTGTTTATTATTGTGCATTTTGATATATATATAAATGATTAAATAATTATTGATACGGTTAAATGATTATTGTTGATCGTTGTATTTGGTGGTTGCCCTTTTATAAAGTTAAATGAATATTTGCCTATGTAATCAACAATATGAATATAAACAACAAAAATATATGATATAAAGCATTACAATCGTGGAATATGATTTGATAAACTTTCTAAAATATTGAATTAACCCTAAAAAACTCCTTGTCTTAATGAAAATGAAATTCAATGGTAATGGTCAGATTTGATCCATGGTAATGATCACTGGATGCTTTTGATTCATATCATTTATATTTGTCAATGTGAGTGAAGCGATAGCACCCTCATGCTCGCAATGGTCAAATTTTGGTTTTCGTATTATTCTCCATTGTTTTATCTAAATAAGGTAATTTGGGACCATTAATGGTCATTTGAAGTCATTTGTGACAGTTTGGAGTCATTTGGATAAAAGATGTAAAAGTTGCTCATTTGTGAAAGTGAGAAGCTGAACGTTACTTTCTTGTCTGCAAATTCAAAAAAGATGGAGATGAAAATGGCAAAAGATGTTTCTTTTGTTCCCCTTAGACATATTACCAATGTTAAATTTAGCTTATCCACTTCCAAAGAAATAGTAAGTCTTCTCTCTTTTCTTTCGACCTTAATTTACGCCAAGAAAATTGAAAGATGTTGTCAAATTTGTTGTCAAAGTTGCTCACTTGTTATCAAACTTGTCAAACTTGTCAAAGTTGCAAGGTAGGATAGAATTGATTTTGTTCATCAAGGGAATAAACCAACATCATGAGCCCATTTGGGTGGGTAGGTTTATGCTAGGCATGCTCTTGTTGTGCCTTCCAAAGCGTCATAATGTTGAGAGCCATACCCTACCGGTGTGATCTCTCAAGTGCCCTAAGTCCAAAAAATTGTCAAACTTTGACAGATTATTTCTCCCAGTCCAAGAAAAATATGATCAATCTATTTGAACCTGTAGGGTCATGTGAGGCTCTTTTACAATGGCCTATCTCCATTTCTGACAACTCAGAGCCATTTTCAAATGGTAGCATTTTTGTCTGTTGCAAAAACCATCAATCGCATGTAATGCAAAGTTGCAAGATAGGCTAGAATTGATTTCGTCCGATGTGGGAACAAAGAAACATCATGAGAACCTCTTAGTGGGAATTTTTGCACTAGGCATGTTCATTTTGTGCCTCCCAAAGTGTCGAAATGTCAAGAGGCATACTCTACTAGAGCGATCTCTCAAGTGCCTTGAGTTAAAAAAATTGTCAAAATTTGATGGAATGTTTCTCTCAATCTAAGACACGTATGATCAATCTGTTTGAACTTTTAGGGTCATGTGAGGATCTTCTACAATGACCTATCTCAGTTTCTGACGAATCGAAGTCATTTTCAAATGGTAGCATTTTTTTGCCTGCTGCAAAAACCGGCAGTCGCATGCAATGCAAAGTTGCAAGATGGGCTAGAATTGATTTCATCCATCATGAGCACAAACCAACATCACGAGCACCTATGAGTGGGAAATTTTATGCTATTTATTCTCCTATTTTGTCTCCCAAAGAGCTAGAACATCGAGAGCCATACCTTACTGACTCGATCTCTCAAGTGCCTTAAGTCCAAAAAATTGTCAAACTTTGATGAACTATTTCTCTTAATCCAGGACACATATGATTGATCTATTTGATATTTTAGGGTCACATGAGGCTCTTCTACAATTACCTATCTCATTTTTTGATGACTTAGAGTCATTTTCAAATGGTAGCATTTTTTCACCTTCTGTAAAAACTGTCAGTCATATGCAATGCAAAGTTGCAAGATAGGCTAGAATTGATTCCGTCCATCATGGGCACAAACCAACATCAAAAGAACCTTCAAGTGGGAAATTTTATAGTAGAAATTCACCTACTGTGCCTCCCAAAGTGTCAGAACATCGAGAGCCATACCCTACCAGCACAATCTCTCAAGTGTCATGAGTCCAAAAAATTGTCAAACTTTGACAGATTGTTTCTCTCAATCTAGGACACATATGATCGATCCATTTGAACTTGTAGGGTCACATGAGGCTCTTCTACAATGTCCTATCTCAGTTTCTGATGACTCAGAGCCATTTTCAAATGGTATCCACAAAAATCATCAGTCGTATGCAATGCAAAGTTACAAGATAGGATAAAATTGATTCCATCCATTATGGGCACAAACCAACATCATGAGCATGTATGAGTGGTAATTTTTATGCTAGGAATGCTCTATTTGTGCCTCCTAAAGAGTTGAAATTTTGAGAGCCATACCCTACCGACACAATCTGGAAGTTGCTTGACAACTTTTTTGACAATATTGACAATTTTTTCTCAAATTGTATCTAGACTCAATATATGACTCCCATGACCCAAATAATTCTCCATGATTATACAATGTACAACACAAATCTCCATGATTATTTCTTACATCACATAAACTCAAAACCCTTAAGATATAATCAAGAATGGTCATGATTGACCTTATCACATCACATAAACTCAAAACCCTTAAGATATTCAAAACATAGACACATATATTCACATATATTCAAAAAATAATCACAAAAAATAGTCACATATATTCAAAATTTGCCTCTAAATATGGACAAATCAGCTTTTGGCTATTTAAATATACAAAAAAATGTGTTACAAATCATCTCGTGGGCTTTTATACAAAATTTGGCATTTAAATATGTGTGAATCAGGTCATCGCCATTTAAATATATAAAAAATGAATATAAAATAATTCGTCAATGATATATACAAAATTCTCAAGATCATTCTACCTTGAACCGTAGAATCAATCAAGTGAGCCTTCTGGATTGGCTCTAACCCATATTGTGTCAAGTAATGCCTCGTGGATAGATTCATGAACTTTCCATAAAAGTTTGTTATGAGGTCTACCATGATACTTAATCAATAGAATGTTTGTTACAACAAGGTTGGAGAAATGAAGAATATGTCTGTGTGTTTCGAAGTCCTTGAATAACCAAACATCATAATTCTTGATAGGGAATCTCCTAAGCCATGTTCCTGTCACAACAACAGACCCTACTGGATACTCAATACCCTCTTTGTCGATGATTGTGGTTGTCAATTTTCTCTTAGGCTCAATACAACGACACAAGAAGTAATATGTTCCTTCTTCATTGTTCTCTTCTGCAACAACTATGTACACATGACCTGCATATTATAGAATGATAATTAATACCAAAAATAATGTTTGATGCAACAAAATGCGCCAAAAAAAATCCTGCAATAAAATTAACCCAAAAATCACCTGGTTCCACTAGGTCGGATACATGAGGTTCAACTACAATGCTCTGGGAATTCGATAGGTATCAATGGGAACCAATAGTCTACAAGACCATTTGTCAACCCACTCTTGTGATTCACATTCTTCCCACAAAAAATACATACATGAAGAGCAAAAACATATAATCTATCTAGTATAAATTACTAGTGAACTTGTATTTGAACTTCGAAATGAGTGCATGTCACTGGATCTGCAACTATACAACAAGCTTGATAGTTTTCAATGTCAGATTCAATGATCAATCAAAAATATCTATGAACCATTGATGTACCTACATTACCTGGTCCCATTGTAGAGTTACACCATTGCACAAATGTTGATTCATCTGTCAACTCGGCACCACCTTCGTACTTCAATTCTTCTCTAGCTAGTACTCTTTTTATGCATGCTCCTACACCGTCTTGCTCTCCCTTTCCATGTCTAGCCTCAGTGAAATTCTAAAAATGTTGTACAACTCTTGTCACATGCATCCTACTCAACCAATAGAACATCCTTGCATTCTTTAATTGTGAGGTGCAATTATCTGACCATATTAAGTGTTGGTTATATCATATGTTCATTTCCCTTAAACTATCATAGAAAACTTTAAAGCATCCTTCCACAAACTCTGATGAATGTGTATGATCATCACTTATGTATAAGTGATACTCTCTTTCAACCTTTCTATCCTCCTATGTGCTATCATCTACATGCATGAATGTTATGTGTATAAAAATAAAAACTTGTGTAGAATGGTAATACATAGATTGCACTTCATTTTGAGGTTGTAGTATATAATTTTCAGCCAAATCAACTATATAGACAATGGTACCAAGAGGAAATGTGTCCTTACATAACTTGAATTGCTCATCTAACCACTGAGCTCTATGTGTATGCATTATGTCCTCACAAACTAGTTTCTCTTGAAACGTTCTCATAAAATTAGCTACACATGTCATTTTTCACTAACTCACATCTCTTCAATTCTTTTCCATCTTTAACGCCATATGTCAATGTCTTGTACTTTCCAAAAGAAACTAGTTTCTTACCAATTTCATGTGTGTTATCCAAATGTAGACATCTTGGCAAATGTTGCAAACCACCACATGTAGCACAAGAATCTTTCAAACACATCATCTTATAATAAATACAACCATCATCTCTTTTACATAGCACACTTGAAATAAATTATCTTGCATACTGCATTCTTGCAAAACATCGTTAGTGTGCAAAGTACAACATATATGACAATAAATATCATAGTACATGGAAAATTCAATATGCATCCTACAACAACATGTGGTGCGTACATGCACTAATACATTTGGGGTTAAATTCCGATGGAGGTTTCCGACGAACAAGGAGCATTGTGTGAAAATTTTGAATTTTTTTTTTTAAATGCCCCTATTCGTCGAAATTCTGACAACCTCGGGCATTTTATTAAAAAAAAAAAACACAACGTATTTTCATTTTGAAAGCACAAGCAGCGACCGTCTTGCCTCCCTGCCCCCCCCCCCCCCCCCCCCCCCACCAGAGCAATCTCTGCACAAGCAAGGTAAGGTTTTTTTTGAATTAATCCATTTTGTGCATTCCTGTGATCTTAAAATTCCATGAAATGACATCTCTTTGAGGTATTCCGTCATACAGTTCACATGCCATGTGTATGCTACCCCATTTTGCAATTTTTGTTATTGGATTAAAAAAACCACTCTGAGAATTTGGAAGACATTAATGAAGTAACTTGAATGAACGGAATGGGGATTGCATTGAACCACATAAGACCCGACTTCCTCCCATACCCACTATGGGTTCTCTTATTAGTAAGGGCCCTACATCCTGAATCTTGTTGGACAAGAACCGACCTGTATTCTAGTGCTCTCTCGATTATGCTTTGATGGATGTCCATACCTTGTTCAAAAGCTCCTATTTTGGCACATGCAGGGAGGATGCTGGCAAATGTTGCATTGAGATAAGCATGACTATATTTCATTGAGATAAACATGACTATATTTCCCTTTGTATTGATCTAGGGCTACTCATTAATGTATCTATGGATTTCCCTAATTCACTATGTTGTGACAGTCATTTGCAGATTTGGGACTATCATCTTTCATAATTTGATGTCTTTAAGATGTGGGTACATTGCTTGACAAGAAAAGCTCAAGCATTTGTGAAGTTCAAAGAGTTTAAACCCCTTGTTGAATGGTCATCCAGTTGTTCTCTAAATGCAAAATGCTCAAGTAAATGAGAAATTCACTCAAAATGGTTTATCCACAACTAAAAGAAAACAACTAACCACTACATATATGCATCAACAAAACAGTGTTGTATAGAGACCTAATCATGCCTTCATGGATATGTAGATCAAGTTCCTACATTTTGGAAAAAAGCAATTCACACAATAATATATTTGTTGAACACACCCACCACAAAGATTTGGTTATGCAATAATATATTTGTTGTTAACTTTATCATGGAGGATTTGGTTATGCTTGTTACAATCAAGGTTTGACCAAACTAATTCTTAAATATACAAATGAAGATTGTGGTTGGTTGGTGACTAATTACTCTTTTTAACACCATTTACAAGATCATATCTAAATCAAGTGTCTCAAGAATTAAGCTACTACTAAGAAGATAGTTTGCCTAAAGCAAATGGGTTTCTTGGGTGGCTATTTATTGTAGATAACTTAGTTCCTTCATGAGAATCAATCAATTTGGAACATGTATAACTCACATTTGTGACATGTCACTAATGCAATTCCTTAGTACTTGTTTGAGTACTATCTCCTCTATTGTTTTCTATCCACTTTTGTGTCCTTCTTAGAACAAATAATAGATTGATGAGAAGGTGGAAAAGGTGGATTCACCTAAGAGGGAGTGGATTTTCCCAATAATATGTTAGATTCTCCCAAGGATCAATGGACTATACACTTGAAAGGTAGATGATTAAGGATGATGACAAGGTGAATTTTCCTTAGAATGATAGGGTTGATTTTCCTAAGAACAAGTAGATTCATGTAAACTAGAGGATACAAATTTGGACAAAATAATGGAAGGAGACTAAAACTAGATAGATTCACCTAAATGGGAGTGTAGTCATCTAAGGATAGGAAAAATTCACCATTTGCGTAAGAAAGATGGATAAGATAAATGATTTATGTGAAATAGATTCACCTAAGAGAAAGTAGATTCACATAAGGATAGGTGGATTTTCCTAAAGATGAAGGGATAAGACTTATAAAAAAGAGGACTTAGGATGATGACAAGGAGGATTCATTTAAGGATATGGCATATTCACATAAGAGATAGTGTATTCTCCCAAGAATATGGAAAAATTATTGATTGGTGGAATGACATACTAGATCAAGGAATGATACAAGGGTAGATTCACCTAAATATAGGGTAAATTCAGCTAAAAGGGTACCCATGAGATTGTGGTACTGAGTACCTATCTATGGATGGTGTATTTGGATACAAGTATGATGAAACCATGCTTGTGTATGATGAAACAAAGTCCAGATCTCTATTATAGGTCCAACATAATCTCTATTATTTGAGACACCATTTTATTAGCATATCCAATTAGGGTAATTTATGGGTTTAATTATGGATCATGTTGTCTATTTCCATGCATTATTGAGCTTATTTTGATGTATTGTGATTATTTTAATTTTGAAGTTATAAATAAATTATGTTTGTACCTTAGAAAGGGTAACTCTAATTGATGTTTGGGCAGTTTATTTGAAAACTTATGGTGATTATTGCCCTATGTTATGTAATGGAGTTATTTTTACACTAAGTAATTAACTAGAAAAATGAATTTGTATTGTTGCACAAGTATGATGAAACCATGCTTGTGTGTTTACATGTTTGTACATCCTATTGAGAACCAACCTCGCTATTGAGGAACTCAATAAATGTGGTGTTAAGTAGAAGAATGGAAAAATCAAGAAGCTATGGTGACATATTGTGGCATTAGTAGGGATTATCTCTATTGACCACACCTTTAAAAGATAGTATCCCCTAGTTCTCCTCATAGAATGGACCATTGGATGGCTCATAGTGGTATCCTATCCTACATTTATCTCGATGGCATTGCTGATAGTTGGTATGTGGTTCTTGGTACAGGTTTCCTCTTACCCTATTATCTTATTTATATCTTTGTTCCAACATGTGGAGATTGATTTTTGTCATGCTATGATGATTTTCATGTTTGCATGTGTTTTGACATTATGCAAATAGATATGATGTCACACCATACTTATGTTTTGATATAGTGTAGGTGATGGTTACATGTTGTTGATGGTAGCGATTTGGGTTCAAAGACACAATTCCACACACACACACAAATATTTGAAGATGCATTTTATATTATTCCTTCTTAGTGGTGATTAGTGTTGGAAGATTTGCACACATGTAGAGAGGAACTCATGTTAGATACAATAGGTTGTGTTTGATAACATATGAATGTGCCTCATGATGTATACATATAGCTTTGGTGTGTGACATGCATGCACATTTTTCCATAAGACACATTGTTATGTGGCATGTGCCCTATGCATGTCTTCTTTGTGAGGCACGTTGCTATGTGCAATGTGGCCCTAGGTGTGTCTTCTCTATGAGGTGTATTGCCATGATATGTTAGGATTTGTAGTGTGCAGGCCACAAATGCATGCATGAGGGACTATTACTATAGTCATGGTTTTTGGGCATGTAGCCTAGGCATGTCTTCTCCATTAGGTACATGGCCATGCCATGTGGGAGTTTTTGTGTTCATGCCACAAATGCACACATGAGGGACTATTATTGGAGTCATGATGAATCTTCACTCTATTTAGCCACAATTTCTAGTCGTATAGTTATGTAATGTGCACTTTTAAGGATTGTGAAGTTTCCTTCAATTATTGATGATCTCTCATCTTTGTTGCATGGGCCAACAATTTTATTTTATCTTGTTTGAATTAGTTTAATTACTATTGTGAGTTTTCTCTATTGTGTAGTTATTGTGGCTATGTTTGATTTGCTATTGGAATTGAACACATTTATTTGACTTATTATTGGTACTATTTTTTCTTTCTTTCAATATTTATGATCTTTGGTAGTTTAGTGAAACTCTTGCTATTTTTAAATGTTGCCTTCTTTGTTGTGATGTGATTCCTCACCAAAATTGATGTAGATAACCTTGGATGAGTTTATATAAGGAATCAAACATTGGGAAAATTTGAGGATAGGGGTAAGTGTTTGTTGTATGGGTAGCTACGATCCACTTGTACATTCGTAGTGATTATTGATGGCTATATCTTGGAGGCTAATCCCATTAAACAAACAAGGGGGAAGTCATACGTAATCATATGGATCCTCCCTAGTTGGGTGTGGATTCAAGACCATCATTTCATATGGTTCTTGGTTACTTTGTGAGACCATGGCATCCTCTTAGACCAATATGTGAGCCTTGTATTGTTATCTCTGCAATGTGGATGAATAAGTGTATGTTAAAATAAATGCTTTGCATGCCATATAGTTGCATATGAGTTGTTCACATCATCAGATCATGATTTAGAATATGTGAATTCTTTTATCCATGTGAAGTCGAATGATTAATTATGAAAATGTGTTATACATTGAAGCATAATCTGTAAGATGTTCTCTTCGGGAAAAAATATTTATGCTTTCATAGTGAAATGTTGACAAAATGGGGTCCTAGTCTAGGAAAGTAAACTACAAACTTATACATTCACCATTTCAAAACATTTTATTGGGGAATAGTCAATTTGGTTCATTTTAATTCCTCTAAGAGAGACCAGCAATATGATTAATTGTTCCATTTTGAAAAATATTGGATGGAAGGCGTGACAAAGAAAAAATTGTCAAAATTTGTAGTGACATTGTGGAATCCAGTCATGCAATGAAAAATGTCATTCAATCAAATAGCAATGGAGATCAGATTAATATAAGTGCCCTTCCTTGGTTATTAACGGAGCAGCAAAGCAATTCTATAAAATAAGTCATACGAAAAATTTGATTTCCCACAGGATTTGCTGCGAACATAAACAATATCATATCAAAGAAGAGTGAATTTGGGCCAGGGATGAAAACGCATGATTGGCATACCTTCATTAAGTTAATTTGTGTTCTTGTGTATTTACTATATATTTTTTATATTGCGCATGTACTTTTCATTGTATTATGTTAGAAAACAATGAAAAGATCATTTTATAATTGTTGCAGTACGTTCTACCTCTACCTCTCCCAGACCACTTCGACAATAATATCAAGCAAGTCATATATGATCTTGGAAAATAAATGAGGTAAGTAGTGATGTTTATTCAATTTGTTGTATAGATATTATATTTTCCATTTGTTTTACTTGTTATGCAATATATTGTATATTATTTTGTAAAGTCTCATTTATATATTTTTGCGTCTTCAATCTCTTTTAGGTGGTTGTCATCTAAAGAAATCCACAAGGAAGATATAAAATATTGGAAGAGAAAAATCCCTCATCTAATGTGTGAAATGCAAAAGTGTCTACCTTCAACTTTTTTCAATGCACAAGAACACTACCTCATACACCAAGTTGAGGAGATTGAATTGTGTGGACCTATACACACTAGGTCAATGTGGATGGTTGAGAGGCACTTGAAATTTTTGAAGGCTTTGGTTTGACAAAGAGCACATCTTGAGGGTTCTATGGTGGAGGGATATATGGTATACCAAACTATGGTGTACAATATTAAATATCTTCCTAAGTTTGCAGCAAGAATCCACATAGATCGCATTTGGGATCCCAACCCCATTAATAAATTCGAAGGGGAGCACTTGATGGGGAAAGGTAGATTGAAGAAAGTGAGAGGTAACTATAAGATGTTATTGTAGTAAATTAATTCTTCATCTTCTAAATAAATCAGTTGTAAGTGGTCTATTAATTATTTGTACAGTTGGTCGGGAGTGGGATGCGCTACACTTGTATATTGCAAACAATCTTGATTGGATGACGGTGTGGATTGAACGATGTCAACATTCTGGTCGCACATTAACATGGGTTGGTGTCGCTTCATTGGTTAAAGAAGCTCATCGTAATGGAGATTCCAATGTTACACAAAGGGAAATTGATTTGGCATGTGGTTTAAGAGATCAATAGGTATGTATAGTTTTATTAATCACCCGTATGTTTATCAACTCATGATGCAATAATTTTAATATGTTAGACATATTGCAGGTCAAACACCACAAGGCTATGTGCTGCAATGGTCATAAATTTTGCATCAAACAGTTGGATGACACGAAGAAAACTTGTGATTTTGGGATAACTGCAGTCTTTGAGGTGACCAATATTTCAACTAGAAATGACATACATCCTCAAGAGTCTCCAAATCGATACTATCGCATTTTGGATGATATACTTGAGTGTGACTTTAATTCCTTCAAATTAGTTCTATTTGTCATCAAATGGTATAGGCTACGACTGAATAAAAATGATCCTGATAGAACTATTATCGAACATGATAATGGATTTACAATGGTTAATACAAGGTCGTTTGAATGAGTTGGGGATGAACCCTATGTTCTTCCAAGTCAATGTGAGCAGGTATTTTACTCAAAGGTTCCACATAAACTAGGTTGGTCATTTGTTGTTAGACATGATCCAAGAGGAAGGTAGATAATGTATAATGTGATGGAAGAAGAAGATACTAAAGAAGTAGAAGATTATATAGATGATGATCACAATCGACAGTTAGTCGATGATGTTCCTAACGGAAATGTACATGAAGAAGAAGCTGATGATGATGATGTTGATGATGATGATGGTGATGGTGATGGTGATGGTGATGGTGATGGTGATGGTGATGGTGATGGTGATGGTGATGGGGATGACAACGACGACAACGATGACGAAAATGATGATGATGATGATGATGATGATGATGATGATGATGATGATGATGATGATGATGATGATGATGATGATGATGGTCATGATGATGAGTTGGATGAAGAAGAAGATCAATGACATGAATGAAATGTATGAGATGCGATTATTATATTATCTATTTAATATTGATATCTTGATAGAAATTGATTTGACTTATGTGGTTACATAAATAATTCATATGTTTTGAATTCTAATGCCATTACTTAATTAATTCATGATTCACTTCTAGCTATGTGATAGATGGTGATTTAAAATACATATGTGATGGATTACATGATTATGATGATACATGTGACATTTTTTGAACTTTGTGTTTATTTATGGAATGTGTACTACTTATTAGCTATGTGATGGATGGTGATTTATGATACGTATGTGATGGATCACATGTTTATGATGATACATATGTGATTCTTATGATGCTTAATTACATATATGATGATACATATGTGATGCTTATGATGCTTATGATATTGCAGTATTTATTGTTTATCAAATTACAAATGTAATGCTTATGATGCTCAATTGTTGGTGCAGGAACCTGAACCCCTTTGATGAGGATCCTGCACAGTCTCATGGATCGACAGGTATAAGTCAATACACCTTATAGAAATAATGTGTTTTTAAAAAATTACAAGAAAAGCAAACTTCCTCATTTTTCCAAACCTCAACATTAGCAGCAAATCTAATACAATTATCAACACTTGAGGCCCCAGTTGGACTTACTCAAATTTTAATCTCAACATCAACTTTATGGCTGACTTCTTCATCAATATTACCCTCATTTGCAAAATATCTCTCTCATTAACAACTAACTCTCTCATTTGATGGTGCACAGGTATCACCAAATAGGTATTTGTCAGATGTGTCTTCCTCGAGTGAGGGAAATGCAGGAATAGAAGAGGAAAGTGAGACATGTAGTAGATCTCAAATAGGGAGATCAACTAGAGGTCAAAAGATTAGAAGAAAATTCAATAAATGCATGGAATTTTTTCTTGCTCAAGGGGGGTCATGTTCTTATGATGATGAGACCAAAGGTGACATTGAGGTGCCCTTGAGGTACAAACATCTACTGAAACAATGTGTACCCAAGGAACTTCCTCCAATAAACATTGATTTTTGTGTTAATGAGAGGATATATTGCATAGCACCTTCATCGTTACATGGTTTGGGCCTATTTTCCATGGGCAACATAAAAGGTCTGTTACAACAAAGTTGCTGAATTGATGGAGTTTGTTGGACCTTGTTACAATTATAATGATTGGATGCAAATTGTTCGATATAAAAAAAGTATGTGTAGGTATGCACTGTCAACCAATTATAGACAACAAAAAGATAATGATCAAAGTAAACGAGTGGCTGCATACATTGATGGAAGGCCAAAAGCAATAGGGAATATTGCAGGTTTTATAAATAGTACATGACCTGGTTCAACTAATAAGCAACCCAATTGCATATTTGAGGCACATGAGGGAAATTTTGTGTTTGTATGTGTGATAAAATCAATAAGTGCAGGGGAAGAGCTGCTAATCGATTACAATTTGAATCGTATAGATACAAACAAAGTTACTATCATGGGGGTGGTACGTACTACATATATACCATTTAAGCCAACTCCCAATTAATGAATCCAATAAACCATTGTATTATTAAGTTTTTTTGCTAAGTCTATTGGTTTCATTTCGCTAATGTTTTTATATTTTTTCTTTGTCATAGGGCCACATGGATCCACCACATAGCACAGATAGGGGTGTAGGTCCCGACACTTCTACAGAGTAGGTAAACCTCATTGTAATTATACAAATTAGATAGAAGCAAATTGTTACATTATGATCTTTTCTTGAGTGTTTTGAAGTAATTTTGATAGTGTTAATTATATTCTTGTCACAGACGGATGTTCGGGATAAGGGAAAGGAACTTGTAGTACCTTAGCACCTCCATAGGGATGTGGGGCGCTCGACAGTGTTATGCACTGATGACATCGCACTTAGCACAAACCCTATACAATTGGTACAAAAGAATATTAGAAAAATTAGCCAAGAGATTGTTGATTTGGCAACCATAAGCCCTCAGACTGATAAGATAATAGAGAGGGTGCAACTATTGTTGCGGACAGTGGAAAACTTGCAAGTAAGCAGTAATGAAAGCTTTAATCATAACAAAAGTTCAATAATGGTTTATATTCTTTTCTCTTTTATTTCATTAACTAAAATATGTATGTTTTGTTTTTACAGAAATTTGTAAGGCCTCATCATCCTAGTGGCGATGATCAGGGTATTGCGGGTAGTTCAGGTGATGACCATGTTCTATATATTAAAACCACTCCTTTGGACTTGTGAACTTGATTTTTTAATGTTTTATATATTTAATGTATTACTCTTCAAGTGCTGACATGGGTCCGAGGTCGACCCCAACTATATTACCGACTGCAATGTCGGCAACACATAGCATGCAGACATCATCTGTTGCATCGGCTCGTGTTGACCCGCCACTGGTGGTAGATCCCTCTTTTTCTCTCTCTTTCGTTATGTGTTTATTACCCTTGAAGTGTTCTTTCTTGGAGGCATTTCATAGTGGATTCATTTACTGTGGCAAGAGATGCACATGAGGATGAGCCAGAGGTGACTACTGGTGATAACATACCATCATTTCCTAGATCTTCTCATGTTGCTAGTACGGGAATGTTGTAGGCCACATTGGTGGTGAGCGACGAAGAATTGATTCCCTTGAAGATACAGAAGGTTCCAGGTACTTTAAAATTATTATTATATATAGTCTAAAAATAATTTACTTACTGATCACTCATTTTGGACTAATGATCCCATGTTTTTTTGGTAGGAAATGATATTTTTTATAAAAATCTTAATGACATTACATTGTAGATATTTGGGCCCACCGTACGTAAAAGGTGGAACATCATACGTGAACTAACCCTTATCCACTATTTTGATTTCATATCATTGCTAGAATAGTTTTCCTTTTATCCATTTCTTGAACTATATCAAAGGTAGCTTCAGTTTCTTTCTAAATCTAATAGGTTTGTTTTTGTTTTAAAGGTGGAATGACCAAGAAAAAAAGCTAAAAGATGAACTCACAAACCGTATGGTAGGGTTGTTTGGAAATGACACATTCGACAAGACTAAGCTCCTAGAAAAAGCTAGTATATATCTAAAGTATGTGAGGGACCAATACAGGACACATTTAGAGAAGAACGTAAAGTATGAGCATCCCCCCATGATTCCAGAGAGGGAGTGGAAGGACCTGATTTTGGATGCAAAGGAGAGAATTGAAAGGAAAAAAGGAAATACACCACCAGACGCCAGAAGAAGGTATGTGATACTATTAAGAATGTGAATATGTACTAATTATTCATTATATTTATATAATCTAACATATTTCAAACTTTTCATAGATTGAGTGACACGTCAAAGGCAACCAAGGCAAGACAAGAAAAGCATGGGCAACACAAACTCAACTCTGGTGGTTATATGAAACTTGCTGCACGAATTGTAAGAATCAGTAAATTAAGTATCACATCAAAATATTTATAAATTGTAAACAATTTTTTTTTTATCAAACAATACAAGCAAAATTCACAATACTAAGCAAAAATGCAAGGCTCTTAATTCAATAGAGCGCCCACAGAAGATGATAAGAGAATTGGCTACCAACAAGGCTATATAGTCATGGTTGAACGGCTATGAGAATTGAGTGGGCAAACACAAGATTCTGATGCATCTGTCACAATGGTAAATAAGCTAAATGAAAATTATTTCAAATTGAATACTTAACCAATAATCTATTTGATGTTAAGTTTCAACATAAAGTGACTATATTTTTTTTAAATAAGCAAGAAATGATAACACTACGCGTGACATTGGAATGCAGCATGATAACCGTGGAACAGAACCTGTACATGAAGGTCCAAATGTGCATCCTAGTAGTGGAGGTATTCATTTGCTATTCAAAATTTTTTATGTAATTATTAATACAATTAAACATCTTAAATTGAAAATTAGTGTAGTAATTAATGTAACCTTTATTGTTAATATTTTAGAGCATGTAGTCGGTGGTGACCAAGTGGAGCATGATCAAGGGAGACAACATCAGGAACATGATGTTCCCCAATCAGGTAAAGAGGACCATTGTTATTCCTTTAAACAAATTTAATTACAATTGGTGTATTGATTAATGTAATGTTTCGTATTTCAACTCCAAAGGATCTAGAGGGTGTTCAGCATGTCAAGGTTGAGGCTAGACAAAATGATGTGGAAGATGATGTGGCCCCATCAGGTAAAGAGTGTAACGGTTGTGTTCTTTAAATTAATGAAATACTTGTAAGAATAAAAAAAAAATGTTTTGAATTTAACCCAATTCTTTTTTATTGCAGAGGACCCCCCTTTGGTTCAGTATCCTCGTCCTTTATATAGGACTAGGCATACATCAAGAGCACGAGAAGAGGGAAGAACATCCGAAGATGGGGGAAATGATGAAGAAGAGGATGCTCCACTTAGACTTTACATAGCTTCAAAAAAAAAAAATGATTGTAATCTACCTTATTTGATAATGACTGATTTTTATGTGTTAATGAATGTAATTATGTGCTAATGAATGTTCATGAATGATATGTGTTGATGATTATTGATGAATGTTGCTTGTTAATGAAAGTTAATGAATTTTATGTGTTAATGAACGTTATGTGATAATGAATGAATGTTATATTTTAATAATGGATGAAAGAATGAATGAATGTTAGATGTTAATGGGGAATTTAGAGTGATGTTTGGGGGGGGGAGGGGCCAAATGAGCTTCCACCTTCACGTGGTTGGCCCTGTTAAGTAGAGAATATTAAACTATTCTCGAAACAAAGCGAAGCTCAATAAGATAACACACTTTTCAATATTTCATTATGTTGCATGGTTAATCTTATTGAATAATGTACGTATATTGAATCTTAATTGCAAGGTCCAACAGAGCCAACACGAACAACACCATGGTGCGACTGCAAAAGTTGTGAATATGCCTCATCATGAATAAAGATGAATTAGCGCATTCTCTGTAAAATCTCAAATGCTCTATACTTTGGAAGTTTTGAAATTTTTATGATCACATCGGTCCCCTGCCTAAAAGCTTTTTTCCTTGATTTTTTTGTGATACACATTGAGAGATTTTTGTTTTCCTTTTATTTATGCATGTCTTAACCATTCTCCACATGCTTCCCATTCTTATTTAGATTGTTGTATTTTTACATATGTTGGAATTTGTAGTTCCACGTACATGTTTTCTATGTTCTTTGTAACTGTATGAAAAGGTGTAAAATGTGGGTATAGTCCAAAATCTTGATTACCAACAAGCTATTGGTGTTTAATAGTTCTAGTGTTTGTATTAATTGAAACAGTTTAACCCTTTTAACATGTTTCATAGCAAACCTGCACTTTGCATGCAATCTTATTGTTACAGTTCAATTACTGAGGTGATGTGATTTTCAAAAGTATTCTGACGAAAACAAAATTGGTTTTCATTTATGTATTTTATTAAAATTTTAGAGTTTCCTCGTGAACATTTAAACTTAGAAGGATTTAAAAATTCAATTCAAGAGTACTAGACATAATTTCTAAAGATAGAACTGAAAGTCTCTCCCATGACTTTAGATTGTTTCCATGCTCTCTAGGCTAGTAGCTTTCAGACACAAAACATAGGTCTTCTAAATTTTGTCCCAACATTAATTAGTTCCTTTCTCTTCTTTTTCATCTTTTTGGAAAGAGAATTGGAAGTTGTTAGGAATGAACATCTTCCTAAGTGATTTGTTAAAATACAATGGGGAACTCAATCAAATTTTAATTCACTTTGTTTTAAGTTATTATCACAATTCATTGAATTATACTTACAAAAGGCTTATATTTCCAAGGTAAATTATCAGTATCTTTCTTGGGTGATATTAGATAGCAAGGTCTCTTGGCTTAGACAAAATCACCCTCTCATTGTATTCAAAGTAGATGTGTAGCAAAGCTAGATGCATCAATCGTTAAATCATAAACAAACACAAGCTCAAAAATTGTGTTACCAAGTACGCTTGGAACCTAGCCTATAACTAACTAGTTCATACTAGATATTGTTTGGGTATGGTATTCAATTCTATTAGAATCTACAAAATAAATATTAACCTAGAAATTAATTTAAGTGATAACATTTTTAAAATTGTTAAATATAAAAGATAATAAAATCAAAATAGCATAACATAGCTGATTTCATAAGAGAGAAAATGAAAAAGTTCACAATATCTTCACTTGATATCCAAGATTTTTAATCCATGAGGATGAAGATGAGGATGAGATAGAAAACCAAAAGACAAGGAATTGTTTTCCAAGTTTCCAAATTTTTGAGGATAAGGAAAAAAACATAATCCTATGAAAGAAGGAGAGTGTGCAAGTCATTATCTCAAGTTAAAAGAAATTACTTAAGTAAACTAAACAAACAAATGCAATATCATACTTACGATAAAACATATCCACTTGGTGAATAAAATGGTACATTGGCACACCCCCTTAAGTGCAATTGAGGTAAGAAGAAATGGGTCACAAGGTTAGGTATCCATGTAAAATATGAAATAACCCCAAATTATAAAGAGAGTGTACCCTCTCAAAGTAGAGACTAGAAAATCCATAGGACAAAACTCCATCCCAAGTGACATATGTGAAGGATAATATAGACCCACCCCATCCCCTAAAGTTGGTGTCTCCACAAAGAAGAGAGAAAAGCAATGCAAAATGTTGAATGGTGAATGTTGTAGTAGGTTCATTTGCAACAAATGATGCACCTTCCTTTCACAATATGGAAATCTTGAGTTGTCAAATTGTTGAATTCCCATTCAAGTGGAATGTAGAAAGGAATTCAGATGTATGGTTTTTGAATTGAATCATGTGTCTTGATGTTGATGTTAAGCTGTGATTGTTCCATAGAAGATTCGGGGACTACAATCATTGAAGTGTGAGACCTTAATTAATGTGAAATAGAATGTGTCATGTTGCATGATATAGTGGGGATAGAACAAGTGAATTTACAATGGGAGATGATGTAACTCAATGGGCATTGTCATCAATGAGAAGACAAATATTCTCAATTGTTTCATCAATATTTGAAAGGTGAGAGTCCACAAATAGATGTGAAATGTTTAAGTAGGCCTCCCAATGAAGTGGATCTCATAGACACGAAGAATCCTATATAGAGAATCATTAAGAGCCCTTGAAGAAGCAAATTTGAACTTCAATGAAGCAATACATGATGGAGGAATATCTTGCAAGAGGAAATCAAAGTCATTATGGTGTCATCTAGATCTGAAATGTGGTCTACTTTTCAGAAAAGTAAAGATGCTTGATAGGAATGTGTCCTAGTGGGGTGAATCTAGAAGACATATAATCCTATTGCAAAGAATCATGGAAAGTTCTAGAAGAAGCAACTTTTAATTCTGAAGTAGCAATGTGTATAAGAGATGTTCTCATTTGTAGATGGAGTATCAAGAGGAGGATCACTAGTCCATGGACCATGTCATTGTTGTTAAATACCTACGCTTTTGTTCATAGTCACTTGGTGTAGGAATGAATTCAATGAGATAGGGTAGGAGATCCTACATAATGTAATTTTTCACTATCCCTTGTTTCGAGTACAAATGGTTCTCTGAATTTATCTTGACAATAGAATGTCAGAATTTAATGCCATAATCCATGATGAAAACTGCCAAAAATGGAAATTTATCTTAGTTCGCAATTACAAAATCCTTTTGTATAGGCCTCTCGAAGATTAAGTACATCAAATTGAGACTTTATAAATTGAGTGTATGTATTAGCAATCTCCCAAATTGTTCAATGGTCTCCAAACCTTGTCAATTTTTTATTTTTATTTTAAGTCAAATATGTATGGTATAGGCATATCATTGGTTGTGTGATTTTTTTTTCCTTAAAAGCTTCTACAACCAAAAGAGACAAGTTTTAGATGAAAATGGGGTCTTATGGGCCTTTTTGACACAATGGTAGGTTCTTTAGACCTGAAAATACCCCAAAAACTAGTCGATTGCCTTAAGTTACAAACAAATCCTTGTTTGTGAGCATGCTTCTTGATCTCCAATTTTGGTGGAATGAAAGATAATATTGAATTTCTCAAGCCTTTTGGATGCTTCAAAACCACCAAAAAAAAGCTACTTTGATCATTGAAATGTTGTAGTGACTTGGATAAAAAAGAAAACTAAGTCTAAACTTTAGAAGTTAGTTTTTTCTTGTCAAATTGTTTTCAATTTTCAAATCATCCAAGGATGCAAGAGGAGTATATTTTGTTATGACAAGATAAAAAAAAAAACTTAGAATCTTTTGAAACCATTGAAACATGGGGACCCCTTCCCCCCCTCCGAAATCCCTATTTTTTCAAGATGCAATACTTAGGTGAAACATCCCCTTGCCGCACCACTTAGGGATGTCCTAGGGACTCCAAGGAGTCTCTTGACCATCTTGAGGATGCCTATGAGTCTCCCATGGCCCCTAATTAGAAACTCCAATTCTAAACAAAAATGGTGAAATTATTGTGAAAATGTCATCCGTATTAAAGGTTTGGCAATGCCCCCTAACCTTAATGGGGGCTCTGCCCCAAACCCCCCACAAGGGGCACTACCCATTGACCCCAAACCTCTACCCACCATTCTTATTGTTAATGCAATCATTTCCATTTTTTTTATGTTGACTAGTTTAAACACTTAGTATGCCAAAGTTTCATCTGCAATTCTTATACTTATTCTTAGTTTGTTCCCAAAGTTCCAAAACTCTACCACCATTGTTAATGTTAAAATTTCAATGCAATCATTGACATATTTTTAATGTTTATTGTAAAATTTACATAGTGTGGCAAAGTTTTATTTACAGATGTTATACTTATTCTATACACATCCTTTTATAATTAATTTTTTAAGTTGTATATATATTTGCATCCCACCCTGCCCCCTTTGTCATCCCCCTGTTGTCCCCAAACTTAAGCCCTTGGTATGTTAAGATATGAAAGCTCACAATAGTTTCATTTGATATGTTAATCGAGGAAAAACCTACAATATATAGATTCCAAATCCATGAGGATCATGAAGAGGTAGAAAACCAAAAAAAAAATTGCTTATCCAAGTTTCCAAATTTGTGACAAGGAAAAAGTAGAATCTCAATCAAAGAAGGAGAATGTGCAACTCATTATCTTATTCTACCTAAGTAAAAATATTACCTAATTAACCTTTTTAATAGTGGAATATCACACTTAGGATAAAATATATCCAAGGTAAATAAAATATTACATTGATAGGCTTCTTTGGTTGCTCTAAAAGTGGTGCCTTATGAATTATGTTCTTGGATACTAAAGTTTCCAAATTTTGGGCACTCTTGATAGCTTCTCGTAGAGCTTGTGATTCGAAGGCTTTAACCAAACCTTTCAATGGTTTCTGTTGATGTGTTTTTTATGCACTATGCAACACAAAATAAAATACTAAGTATTCTATCCTCTCTTGAACAAAATCCTCCCAAGTGCTAAACTACGTGATCAAATGGGATGACTCCAAGATTCCAATAGTCAGGTCTTGACTTTATATTGCAGATAGACTCAATGATTGTGATGTGATATCTGTTGGATTCACAAGGGGGACTTACGTTGCTTGGGTGAAGACCTATCCATTCTCATGTTTCATGATTGATTTACACTCCATGATTTAGGTCATCCTTGAGCAACATCTCGGCTTAGCCAAATTTTGTTTTTTGTACCCTAATTCTTTAATTTTGACCCCTTACTAGCATTGCCTTAGGTTTTATTAGAATTCTTGCTTCTCTAGCATGGGCACATTTCTAGGGTTCATTCGCACAAATTTCTCTTGATGAGCAAGCTAGTATCATGACCATGACTTAAACAAAATTTTAACTTAGTCAAATTATCTCCTCCAAACTTCTATGAGTTCATTGCCTTCATTCTTCATCATTTGGATGTCTTTTGTCATTGGAAGGTAATTCTTGACCACCATACCTCAATCTTGACCTATGCTATACCCTAAACCATAGAACCTAGTCATGTTTACAATTGAGATCTTGGTGACTTGATCACTTAATACAACTTAATCATGTAGGTCTCATCTAACTCCAACTCCAACACTTAAGAAAATCAACCCTAGCAACCAAGTACTTTGGGAAATATCTTGCAACTTGACAACATGGGTAATGATGGAGGAATGGAAGGTGAGACCTATAGAGGTGAGAGAGAGAGAGAGAGAGGGTGAGAGGAAGAGATAATGAACTGGAGAGGGTAGAGAAAGAGAAGTAGAGAGGGAGAGAAGAAGAGAGGGATGGAGAAAGAGACCTAGAGAGGGGAGAGAGAAGAGAGATAGTAGAGAGGGATAGAGAAGAGAGATAGAAGAGAGATACCAATGTCAATCTTTTTCTATAAAAAAAAAATTTCCGAAAAATCAGCCTATCATCAGAATTCTAACTCCAAAGGATAAAATTCTGACAGAGGAGTGTCATTGGATGCATAGCATCCTTGTCGAAACTCTCTTGGAGGCCGTTGTCGACTCCAAAGGATAAAATTCTAACAGAGGAGTGTCGTCGGATGCACAGCATCCTCATCGGAACTCTCCTATACGACGGCCTCTAGGAGAGTTCCAATGAGGATGATGTGCATCCAACGGCACTCCTCTGTCAGAACTTTATCCTTTGGAGTTAGAATTCCGACGATAGGTCGAGATCGCGACGGTATTCTTTCGGGGTATGAGCATCCATGGCGGCCGTTGAAAATGTTGGAGGTGATGTCAGAATTGCGATAACCACAAGGATAGTCGGAACTTCTGACACAAAGTTTTCGACGGCTTTTTTTGTCAGTAGTGCGACGAAATTGTGTCAGAATTTTGATGATTTTCCGTTGAAATTTTGACCCGAAAGTACTAGTGATGATTAATTTTAACATAAAAAGGTTTTCGCATTTCAAAAAATCTTTGACTAATTCTTATTTGAGGAAATTTTTCATGGAATATTTCATTAAATTTTGTTTGAGTCATATCCAAATAGTGTTTTGCATATGGCTCACAATTTATAGATCTGATTCGCCTTCTAACAACATCTCTTTGGTTAGGCGAAACCCTTGTGTTGTCATGCCAAAAAATTTCAATTAATGTTCTTAGTGCATCAACAACAACCTTTTCTTTGTGTGGTAGTCTACCCAAGAATGCCCAAAGAGAATTATTGTTAGGATCCTTTATTTTATCCTACCTCTCTAATGCTTTACGTAATGTTACTCTACTAATGTTTAATGACTTACTTGTTTTGCTTATCAAATAATTTTTATTTTATTTTCTTGCTCACTATGGTTGATGTAATGACACTTTGAGTAACATTAGAATCTTCAGTACATGATTTTAAACCAATAGCTTGATATGCATCAAATAGATTTCTCACAATAGTTCTTTCGCTATTACTTTCAAATGATCTTAGGCCTAGAATTTGCATTGTCTCTCTAAAATTCAAATTTATAATCATTTAAACAATTAATTGGGATCTTACAGTTTGATTTAAGTTTTCAAAATAGTTTTTCCATATTCTTTTAACCATTCTCCTACAAGTTAATTAATTCATTTTATCATTCATTGGCTTCAAAATATTCTCGTCGATGTCAATTAGATACTTTGGTTTCCTACGAATGATTCTAGGAGGTGTTAACAATGATACATTGTGTGCATTGGGTACATTCAATTCATCAAATGGAGTCGGTGTATGTTCATCATTTAATTGATTATTCAATGTGGTCTCTTCTTCAATTGCATTAGGTTCATACGGTGAATCAAATGTATCTTCTTCAATTGCATTAGGTACATTATGTTCATTTGGTAAATTGAATTGAGATGTTGAGGATGATGTACCTTCTTGACCCATTGTTCTTATGTCACTTAATTTCTTCATACAATGCCTTTGTCTTTCCTTTTTAGCCTCTCATTGTTCCATCATTCCTCGCTTGTTCTTTCTCATCGTTCATACCAGTTGTCCTAAATAGAATCATTTTACATATATATGTAAACATAAGTTCTTAAACAATCAAATAACCATAAAATTGAGCATTATCATTATATTTTTGAATCAAAACTATTAAACAATCACAATAGCATTGACCAAACTAATAAGAACAACAATTCAATCATTTGAAATCATGTAACAACAAAAAATTCACTTACTTCAACATATAAAATAGTCATAGAAGTGCAGTAACAGTTGTAGTGGGGCCTTCAACAACCTCAAAAACTTCTTTTGAGACTATTGAGGTTGTTGGGAAACTAAAAGTATATCCTAGAACTATGTATGCAGTATTTTTAGTAACCTTGTATGTGCTCTTAGCCCTAAAAATGTTCAGCAAACCAACGTTAATATTCCCAGCACCCCGTACACGCTTCTTGTAGTAAAGAAAATGTGAAGGAAGGGAGAGAAGGAGAGGGAGAGAAGTAGAGAGATGGAGGGGGAGGGAGAGGGGGAGGGAGTGGGAGGGAGAGGGGGATAGGGGGATAGAGAGCGAGGGAGAGGGGGAGAGAGGGAGAGGGGGGAGAGATAGAGAGGGGGAGAGAGGATGGAAAAGGGAGGGAGGGAGAGGGAGAGGGAGGGAGAGGAAGGGGGAGAGGTAAATAGAGAGTGGGGTAAAGAGAGGATGGAAAAGGGAGACAGAGGGGGGGAGGGAGAGAGGATGGAAAAGGGAGAGAGAGAGGGGGGGATGAGAAAGTAAGAGAGATAAAGAGAGATAAAGGGAGATAAAGAGAGATAATGTTGGTCATATTGTGTCCTATGACCCCTTAGGACACCATATGACCCCTTACAACACCATAAGGTGTCGATATGGGACGTATGTTGTCCTTAGGGGTCATGTGGTATCATGTGATCCCTTAGAACACCATATGATCCCTTAGGTGTCATTATGGGTTATATTATATTCTAAAGGGTCATATTGTGTTGTATGACCCCTTAGATGTCGTTAGAGGTCATATTGTGTCCTAAGGGATCATGTGGTATCCTATGACCCCTTAGGACACCATATGACCCCTTAGGTGTTGTTATGGGCCATATTATATTCTAAGGGGTCATATTGTGTCGTATGACCTCTTAGGATACCATATGACCCCTTAGGTGTCGTTAGAGGTCATATCGTGTCATAAGGGGTCATGTGGTATCCTATGACCCCTTAGGACACCATATGACCCCTTAGGTGTTGTTATGGGTCATATTGTATTCTAAGGGGCCATATTGTGTTGTATGACCCCTTAGGATACCATATGACCCCTTAAGTATTGTTATGACCCCTTAAGTATTGTTAGAGGTCATATCATGTCCTAAGGGGTCATGTGGTATCTTGTGACCCCTCAGGACACCATATGACCCCTTAGGTGTCGTTATGGGTCATATTGTATTCTAAGGGGTCATATTATGTCATATGACCCCTAAGGCTTTGTTAGAGGTCATATTGTGTCCTAAGGGGTCATGTGGTATCTTGTGACCTAGGTGTCTTTATGGGTCATATCATATTTTAAGGGGTCATATTGTGTCGTATGACCCCTTAGGATACAATATGACCTCTTAGGTGTTGTTATAGGTCATATCATGTCTTAAGAGGTCATACAATGTCCTGTGACCACTTAGGACACCATATGACCCCTTAGGTGTCGTTATGGATCATATTATATTGTAAGGGGTCATATTGTGTTGTATGACCCCTTAAGATACCATATGACCACTTAGGTGTTGTTAGAGGTTGTATTGTATCTTAAGGGGTCATATAGTGTCCTATGACCCCTTAAGACACCATATGACCCCTTAGGTGTCGTTATGGGTCATATTGTATTCTAAGGGGTCATATTGTGGCGTATGATCCCTTAGGATGCCATATGACCCCTTAGATGTTGTTAGAGGTCATATTGTGTCCTAAGGGGTCATATAGTGTCCTATGACCCCTTAGGACACCATATGACCCTTTGGGTGTCATTATGGGTCATGTAATGTGTCCTTAGAGCTCATATTGTGTCCTACGATCCCTTAAGACACCATATGACCCCTTATGACACCATATGGTGTCGTTATGGGTCATATGGTGTTCTAAAGGGTCATATGTGTTGGCATTTTGCATATAGATTGCATTAATGATATGTTGTCATTGATGTCAATTAAACCGGTGAATGGTATTCACGATATTGTTGATGTTATTGTTGTTATTGCTTTTGTCTTGTAACCAGTAAGATGAACTTTGTGGAAGATGTTGTAAACTGGTATGGTAGTTTGTAAGTTAAACTGGTGTATAAGGTTAAACATTTCTATGTTTTATAACCGATAAACCCTAAAAGTTGTTTTTGTTAAACCCTAACCGATCAAAGTTTGTTGGTTTAAGATTTGATGTTGAGCGGTAATGATGGTGACACGTGTGGTCATTTTACGAAGATTAGTTCAAGCCATTTTGGCGCTTTTGATTGTCTTGGGAAGGAGCAAAGTGCATTGCATCAAATGGATAGTGTGTGATGAGTTACAAGTCCGATGAAGTGGTGATCATGGAGCAGTTGAAATTTTCTTGTTAAATGTGAAGAGATTGTTAACAGTCAAGATTGTACCGACTTGTTTGTAATCTTGATGATGAGAATTAGGTTTTTATTATGTTACCGACCTAGTTGATTTGTATTTAAGGTCGAGGATGTTGTTTTATTTTAGAGTTGGCAAAGTTGGCAGAAATTAGTTGAGTGTGAGGTTGCCTAACCGGAGAATGAATCTACAGTTTGAGTAAAGGTAGATTGAAGCTTAAGAAGGATCTGATCAAGAAGATGTAGTGTTATTCAAACAGATCAAGAAAAACCTATTGTTTTTTAACAATCACAGCAGAAATTGAAATCCCCTAACCGAGTAAGCTCTAACAAGGTTGGTTACTTTCTAAATCCTCTCACAACGTGGTCAATTAGTTTGGATTCTCAAATTCTCTACCGAGATTACTCTTAACAGGGTATTGTGTTTTTCATCAAGGCATATTTGTAAATCCCCTAATTGGGTGATTCTTGACAAAATCAGTTCTTAACAGGAATTATTGTAAAGTTTTATCAGGTGTGGATCCTAACAGGATGAACTTCAGAAGAGTTCAGATAGCTATCTTTGTGAGTCTCATCTCACCGTGGTTTTTACATATTTGGGTTTTCCACATATAAATATTTATGTCAAGTGGTGAATGCTTTTGTGGTTATAATCTTATTCGTTGATTTGATTAACTACTTAACTATTCTAATAAGGCATGATAACTGGAAGCATTGAGAGCTGAATATGTTGATATTTGATTAAGCATTTTTAATATTTACAAGTTTGAAGTTATTTGCTATTAAGTTGGTATAACAGTCAAACCGGTTGATGTTTGTAATCTTTGAGATATTATCTTGACAGAGTTATTTTTTTGATAAGTTTATTTTGAGTTTGGGAGTGTGTATTGGTTTTTTAGAATACTGATTCACCCCCCCCCCCCCTCTTAGTATTCTACCGGATACTTATTTCTTTCATCGTATCATCAATTGGTATCAGAGAATCTCAGGTCCTCTTAGATCTCTAAGCCTGACAGCTTGAGGAGAAGATCCTCTAGATCATGATGAAGAAAGAAGGTCCTAAGTTCAATAGAGAGAACTATAGAATCTGGAGTGATAGAATGAATATTTACATCAAAAGTCTTGGTAGTCAATATTGGGAGCATGTAGAAACTAAGTATAATGCACCTACTGGAACTCTGACTGATGATCAGAAGAAAGAACAACAAGAGAATCATCAAGCATTAGAGGCTATTATAAGTTCCCTATCTGATGCTGAATATATAGATGTTCATGGTCTTGAAAATGCATATGAAGTATGGAAAAAACTTGAAGAGATTTATCGCAGTGATGAACATGTTAAGATTGCTAAAGAGGAGAGTTTAAGAGGAAAGTTTGATGACATGAGAATGCCTGAAGGCAAGAATATCCAGCAATATGGTCAAAGGATAAAAGATATAGTTGGTGAAATAAAGAGTGCAGGAGGGAAAGTGGAAGATGTCATAGTAATCAATAAGGTACTGAGAACCCTGCTACCGGTCTATGCTATTCAAGTTGCAGCTATTCTGAAGTTGAAATCCATTGACAAAAAAAAGGTAACTCTTGACTCTATCATCGGAAAACTTACTACTTTTGAGTTAAATGGCTATTATGGTAGTGTATAGAAATCAAAATCTGTATTTAGAGCTTTTGTCTCCAACCCATCTATGAGAAGAAGTAGAGATACCAACCATAGCTGTGAATCCAAATCTAGTAGAGATGACGATGAAGATGGTTTAGTGGATCTTGAAGCATTGTTGGCAAAACGACTGCCTAGAGGCATTGGCAAATACAAAGGTAAGCTATCATTGAAATGTTTTGCTTGCAATAAGATTGGTCATATAGCAACTAATTGCTCTAATAGTGAAAATGAACACAAGAGAGACAAATTTAAGAAGTATAAGGGTAAAGGCAAGAGAGATTGTCTTGTAGCTATTGATAGTGGTATTACTGATGATGAATTTGATGATGATGCTAGTGAAGATATTGTGTTTGTGGCTATTAAGGAAGAGAAATCATACCAGAAGGCTTTAGTGTCTAGGATGGATAACTCTGATGATTGGATCAATGATGGTGGTTGTTCACATCACATGACTAGTGATCAGAGCAAATTTCTTTCCTTGAAAGAATTTGATGGCAGTGTTGTCAGATTTGGCAATGCTTCACCTTGTATGGTTAAAGGTAAGGGATTTATTTCTCTTAATGGGAAGAGCAGTGCTGACGATGTCTATTGGGTTGAAGGTCTTAAGCATAATCTTCTGAGTGTGGCACAACTGAATGACAAAGGATACCCACTGGAATTTAAAAGTGGCATGTGCAAAATCTTTGACAACAAAGGTGAATTGATTGCAACCGGGAAACAGACCAGAGGTAATCTATTTCATCTTAATCTTAAAGTTAGCAACTGTTTGATTGCAAAGATAGATGATAGATGGCTTTGGAATAGAATATTTTGTCATATAAATTTTGACAATATTGTTAAAGTGGGTAATTCTAAGACAGTAAGAGGTCTACCTTAGATAGACAAACTAGTTAATTCTCTTTGTAAATAATGTCACTTAGGGAAGATGGCTTCTTCTACTTTCAAGAGAAAGTCCTTCTCAGCGGAGCACTTGTTAGATTTGGTTCATACAGATCTATGTGGACCAATAAGAACTAGAAGCATTTTAGGTGATAGATATTTCATGATCTTCACTGATGACTATTCAAGGATGATGTGGGTCACATTCTTGAAGGATAAGAATAAATATTTTGGTAAATTAAAGGAATTCAGGGCCTTAGCTGAGAAAGAGAGTGGCAAAAAGATAAAATGTCTAAGAACAGATCAAGGCAGTGAATTCAATTTTGAGTTCACTAAGTATTGTAATGAGAATGGTATCAAGCAGCAACTTTCTGCACCAAGGACACCACAGAAAAATGGTATAGCAGAGAGAAACAACCGGTCAGTGGTTGAAGTTGCTAGGACTATGTTGATACAAGGAGGTGTTGTGAAAACATTTTTGAGAGAAGTTGTAAGCACAACAGTCTATACAATGAACCAGGTTCTGGTGAAAAGAGGTAAGGACAAGACACCTTATGAATATTGGTATGGAAGATCACCTGATGTTAGTTATTTTAAGATCTTGTGTAGCAAATTCTTTATGAAAAGAGGTGATTACATTAGCAAGTTTAAAGTGAAGAGTGATGAAGGCATATTTATTGGCTATTCCACCAAGAGTGAGGCCTACAAATGTTTCAATAACCAGACTCAGAGAATTGTTGAGAGTCTTGATGTCCGTGTAGATGAATGTCCTAAAGTTCCAGAAGGAACTAGTTCAGAAAGAAAGGATGAAGATCCTTGCATTTTTCTTTTGGAACCTGAAACAGTTAAATTTGAAACTGGTAAGGCAAATCCTAATGTACTTGTTCAATTGGAATAAATAATTTCAGAAGAAGAAGATGATGAAGAAGCTAAACCTGAGGAGAATGATCATGTTATTCCTATATATGTGAGACTGAATCACAATCCTGAGCAGATTATTAGGGATAAGGATGTTGGAGTACTTAATAGAAGATGAATAAGAGAGAACTCTTGCATGATCTCTACCATTGAACCAAGACGTGCTAAGGAGGCTTTTGGTGATGATCATTAGGTTAAGGCAATGGAAGAGGAATTGGATCGGATTGAGAAGAACAACACTTGGACCCTGTTACCTTGACCAGTAAACAAGAATGTCATAGGTACTAAATGGGTGTTCAGAAACAAGTTGAATGAGGATGGTGTCATAGTTCGCAACAAGGATAGATTAGTTTGCAAAGGTTATGCACAATAAGAAGGAGAAGATTATGGAGAAACTTTTGCACCAGTAGAAAGCCTGGAAGGAGTCAGAACATTACTTGCATTTGCAGCTCATAAGAAGTTCAAGGTATACCAGATGGATGTTAAGTCTGTATTTTTTAATGGGATATTGGAAGAAGAGGTTTATGTAGAGAAACCTGATGGATATGCATTGAGAGATGAGAAAGACATGGTATGCAGATTGCATAAAGCTCTGTATGGATTAAAGAAGGCACCCAGAGCATCGTATGAAAGGCTTCATACATATTTGATGAAGATAGGCTTTGCAATAACCAGTGATGACAGCAATATTTATCTCAAGTCTGAAGGAGATGAAATAATAGTTATTTGTTGATAACATTATATTTGGAGGTAATGATGTCATGAGCAATAGTTTTGCAAATGAAATGAAAAATGAGTTTGAAATGTCATTAGTAGGGGAAAGAAAAAATTTCATAGGCTTGCAGATACAGCAGATAAAGAATGGTATATTCGTTACTTAATCTAAGTATGTGAAAGAAGTTTTGAAGACTTTTGGCATGAGTGATTATAAACCAGTTGGAACGCCAATGGTTACTGTAGACACCCAAAATTGTCTAGTCTAATTAAATAAATATTTTATTTATTTAATTATCTAAGCTTAATTCTTCTATTAATTAAATAAATCTTTATTTATTTAATTAATTCATTTATCCTCTTCTAGCCTTATTTCTCATTTAAATAAATACATTTATTTATTTAAATTATCCTTTTCCTAAATTAAATAAATATCTTATTTATTTAATTATCCCACTTCTTCTATTAATTAAATAAATCTTTAATTAATTCATTAACCTTTTCTACCCATGACACATGTCATTCATCTCTTAATTCATACACTCCCTACCCCTTTCATTATTTTATTATTTCCTCTACCTACCCTTTAATCATAGCCGACCTCCTTTTACACCTCTCAATCTTATCCCTCCATTTCATATAGTGCCTTCTATATAAGGAGAGGCTTCCTTCATTATCAAACCCTAATCAATCATTCTAACTACTTGATCAATTGACTACACTACGATCCTACTTGCAACCACATTCCATTCTTTGTTGAGCTCTTGTGCACATAAAATCTGAGAGCAAATATATCAAGCAAGATCAATGGAGATAGGAAGAATGGAGATCCAAACCCTATTGGACATGTGATAGTATAATCTTTGTGATTTCATTTGATTTGCATTGTCTTAGGTAATCTTCATATGTTATGGTGGATCTTTGTTGTTGTTAGGCTAGGGTTTTTGTGGTTGAATTCATTTAGCCTTTCAATATTGTTATTATTGTTATCCATTTTCACCATATACATTTCGGTACGCCTGGTGGGACTCTTGTCCCTTTTGCATTTAACATCCTTGTTGCAGATTTTGTATATTGAAGTTGCAGATCTGACGTTTTCGGCAGCATTTTGATATTTTCGCATTTGCGCACTTTCGGATCGCGTTTTTGATTTTCTGGCGTGTCTACGACATCTAGAGTCGCGTCTGTGTTATTGGAAATATTTTATTTTGCAGGTTCCAGGAAAGCACGTTTGTGTTATAAAGTCGCGTCTGCGTTGTTTTTAGCCGCGTCTATGTCCAGAAGCCGCATCTGCGTTCTGTAGTCGCGTCTGTGTCTCACAGAACCACGTTTGTGTCACCAAGTCATGTCTGTGTAGAGGGTAATCGCGTCTATGTTCACCAGTTTCAAATTTTGGGTTTTTATTGATTCAGTTTTCGGATATTGCATTTAGGGTTTCAGATCTGGTTTATTTTGAGCTAACATTTTCAGATCTAGCTAACAAAATTGGTGCAGCTTGTCTTGAAAGCAAAATCGTTTGGTTGAAGGTCCCTATTTTCACAAAGTCTTTTGGATCTAAAATTTACCTAACTTGTGTGCTTGCAGGAAGGGGTGATCATTTGAAACAATCCAAACTACTAATAAATCTTTGTTGTAGGTCCTTGGCAAGGGTTTTTGGATTTTTATTGTGTGCCTTATTTTCATAGACTAGCAAACACTTCAATTGGTGCACTAAAATTGAATCATTGTCTTTTGTGTCTTGAGCAATAGGCTCTTTTTGTTTAATCTTTAGAGGGCCTGTCTTCCTGTGTGGTCATTAGGGCTACTAGTGAGAAGAGAACGACCCAAGTGGTAGCGAGGAAAACCCACCTCTTCCGAACCACTATAAACAAATGTATTCATGGTGAAAACTATGGATAACGTGTGTTGATTAGTTCATACCGACACTATGTCTCCCCATAAACCCGTTTGATCAAATTTAATTGATCAGTTGTAGGGCGTAACCCCTACCGACTGGGAGCCTTCTGTATTTACAAAGTTGAAAGTGCCGCATGTATGGCCACAAGAGCAGATGCCCTTACTAGCACCTTTTTGTTTTAGAAGCCCAAATCCTTCTAGTTGTTGGGGCAGGAGGTCGGACCTCTGGTAGCAGTCCACACATATACGGTTCTTAGTAGAGATACAAAGTTTGCCACGGGGAGTTTCCGTGGGGACTGATGCTTGGCTGACCCGAGAAGTGAGTGTCGAGGGTGGAGCCAGTGAGGTCAATCATCTAAGTATCCACTCTGAATAGCGTAGCCTCAGGGGTAAAACCCCATGTGGGATCAACAACTATTGTCTTGGCCAGCCATAAGAATTGTGCTTGACTTATGTTAAACATTCAAAACATTCAAGACCAAATAGCAAAACATTGTGTCTTTTGTGTCTTCAAGTGTATGCAAAACATTTTTACACCAAACAACACACTTTTATTGGAGTCATTTAAGTCTAAACACTTGTAAACATTAGTTCTTCATCAACACTATGTCCTCTTGTCATGAAAAAATAGTCAAACAGTCAGATTTGGTCACAACAAAACGACTTCACAGATTGGAAAAAATTGCCCAAATTTTACAAAAACGTGTCTGTGTCGGACACAATAGTGTATGTGTTGTATAACCGTGTCTGTGAAGGGCAGAAACGCATCTATGTTTACAGAATCAACATTACATTGCAAAAAAATCTTAGAAGTGCGTTTGTGTTGAACAGAGCCACGTCTGTGTCAGGAAACTGCATCTGTGAAGTATACAGGCGCGTCTATGTTCAAAATTGAAAAACTGTTACAATCCAACAAACAAACATAGTTAGTTTTGGAATTCTTGAGCTTCCTAGGTCATTTCTCCAGGATTTCATTTAGCAGTCAACCTATCTTTGGGTCTCACAAAGTCCATCATTTCTTCACATCTCACTTTACATTCACAATTGTCTAAACTTGAGTCAAAAGGTCACTTGCTTGTCCTCATCATACATTGTCAACACACTACATACAACAACACTTTGCTAAGTGGTCCCTCATCAAGGTTTCTTACCTTTGGGTCTCATTTGGTCTTACTTAGAGTCAAGGTCAACTTACCTCATCAAGAGAAACTATCCTCTCTTTGGAAGTCACACCTACTCTACTACATACATACTTGATCTTACACTTTGGACATTGCAAGTAAACCTCAGATTCATTTACATTCCATCCAATCCTTGGTCTTCCATACTTTTTCCATTTTCATCTAGTCTCACACATCTCGGTCAATACCTAGTTCATGGTTGAAACCTGTCTTCAAAAATCTAGGAGAGAAACTAAAGAGGCTCAAGAGTCCACAAACATGAGTTCTTATGAATATGAGAATGACATCTTTTTCAATTCCGATCATACTACATTACCTGACATGGATGTCTATAGAAACATTCCAAATGTTGAGAACATGGACACTACAAACAACAATGCTACACACAATGACAATATGGACAACTTTCCCGTACATTTAGCAGATGTGGAAGAATCCATTATGAATCCCCATTTCAATCAATTGTTTGAGGAAATAATGAGGAGGAATAGACAATACTTCTTACAAATGATGGCACAAAGTGGAGCCAAGATACCTCATGAATTTGACATGTCTCAAATAATGGAAAATCGACCTTTGCAACAACCTCACTCCAACATGGATCAAAGAAGGCCTAATAGTGGAGGCAACATAGGACCACATATGGTACCTGAATCACCATCATCTTTGCTTCAAAAACCAGAGGTCCCACATACACATGGTCAAGCATATGATACTCACCTTCGCAGACCATTATGGAAGTCTTATGTAGACAAATATGCTCAATTACATACCAATGCTAAGGATCAACCATCAAAGCAATTGGATATTCAAAGGCATGCTCAAAATTTGGACACAAGGAAACCCCGTGTCAAATTTGGGGGCAACACATTAGAACATGACACGCCTGTAGAGTATGGTATACATGCATAAAATAGATATGGTGTTCCTCAACATGAATCTATACCAAGTGGTCCATATATGCAACATCACTATAGACCTCCTCCATATGAACATGTGTATGATCAATATCATCCATATATGCAACATGCTCCTCGTCCAATTGGTGCCTCAAACATGCGGTATGGTCCAAGAAGTCGATCTCCACCTAAGAGCAATTTGGAACAACAAATTAGGGACTTACAAAAGAAAATGGAGGACATAAATACACCGAAGCCAACATACACAATGAGAGACATATGTCCTTATCCATTCGACAAGAGCATTCCAATGCCTCCTTTTCCTACACACTTTGTGACGCCTAAATTTGATAAGTATAGAGGAAAAGGGGATCCTAAGGCACATATAAGATAGTTTTTCATAGCTTGCATTGAGGTAGCAGCAGAAGAGACATATTTGATGAGATTATTCCCACAAAGCCTAGGTGATCAAGCTATGGAATGGTTCTCTCAACTCCCACCTGGAATTAAGTCTTGGGGTGATCTAGCAGAGGCATTTATTCAACATTTCTCATACAACATAGAGACAGACATATCAGTCACTACCTTGTGCAACACCAAACAAAAGGATGGAGAATCTTTTTCATTATTTTTAAAAAGATGGAGAAATCTAGCCAGCAGATGCTCTTGTGAAATTCCACAAAAACAAATGGTAGAAATGTTCACCCAGAATGTTAACAAAGACATTGGCTATGATCTAAGGAAAGCTTGTTTGTCCACCTTCAAGGACGTCATTGAAAAAGGCTTAGCAAGAAAGAAGGTCCTAATTGAACAAGGAGTCATTAAGATATTCAAGGAAAACAAAGATGACTTTAAGGGAAAAGACAAGCCGAGATTTTGGAATAGAAACAAGAACACAGTCAATGATGGTGTTGTTGATGCCAACATAGTGCGACCCAAATTCATCTTTTCAGGATCAAGTTCTACAAACAATCAAGTGAATACTCAAACAACTTCCAAATCACGAAGGAAGTACACTCCATTGGGAGAACCACTTGAGTCAGTTTTCAAAAAGCTAGTGGCAAACAAGGTAATCACAGTTCCAGATTTTCCTCCATATGAACCAAAGGTTAAACCAAATTGGTGGAATGATGATGAGTATTGTGAATTTCATAAGAGCAAGGGTCATAAGATAGGAAATTGTCATCGACTGAAGAACATCATACAAGATCTTATTGATAGAGGTGATATTGAGATTGAGGGACATACGTCTAATAAATAACATGAGATGTTTAATGAACCATTCCCAAAACATGACAAAGGAAAAGCTAAAGCCACAGATGACCAAACCAACTATACCAAAGCATCCTACAACTATGATTCAACCATCAATCACATCTCGATGGACAATTATGTCTCTACCATTATCATCAAGGACAAAACGTCTGGGAATTCTACCCAGAGACCCAAGATTGTCCTAAAAGGTGTTGGATCTTCTTCCGAACCTACCTCTGAATGTCATGTTACAACCCACTGAGGTAAAATCACTTTGCAAGGTGCTCCAATGAAGAACACCGCTTCCTCATCAACCAAACCTGAGTATGACCTTGCAGAACAGTTAGGGAAGACACCCGCGCTCATCTCCATCCTTGAGCTATTACGCACATCCCCTGCTCATAAAGCTATTCTTGACAAAATCTTGAGAGATACTATCGTTCCTACTGATCTGAATGTGGACCAGTTTCAAGCCATGGTCGGATACCTTTCCCTTCCACACCCCCTTACATTCATAGAAGCTGACGACACCTCTGTAAGTCAGCCACATAATGCACCGCTACACGTTGAAGCCTTCATACACAAACATCGAATAAAAAGAGTCCTGATAGATGGAGGAGCAGGTCTAAACATTTGCACATTAAGCACTATTATACAATTGGGATATTCTGATAAAGCTGTGAATTCTACAAATCAAATCACCATTAAGGCATATGATGACAAAGAGCATTCATCCAAGGGCATAGTCACCTTACCTCTCAGAGTTGGGCCAGTTACAAAGGATGTGGTTTGTCAAGTCCTGGATTTAGATCTCACTTATAACATATTACTAGAATGTCCTTGGATTCATGAAATGAGGGCAGTCCCATCTACATATCACCAATGCATTAAGTTTCCTCATAATGGAGTGGAAGTAACAATTAATGGCGATCCTAATCCGTTCATATACTACAATAACCTAAAATCAAAAACTGAGACCATCATTCCCAGTAATCGTGAGGCTATTCCTTCGTTGGCATACATTGATCCTGAGTCATTAAAACCTTTGACATCAAAACAAGGTGAGCTTAAAGGCAAGTTTCAGGACAAGGGCATGGGGGAATACACCTTAAATCAGACCATGTACTTAAGACAAGTCATGAGTTCCCCAAAAGAATATGGAAGATCGCATCCTAACAAGCAAGTATCCATCATGATACTCCAATGGGAGCCTACTACCTTTCAGAGATGGGGTGAACTAGAAGAGGAAGATTTATACGAAATGCTTTACAAAGACATTGAAGATGACACACAAGACAACATTAGTCTACCATGTGAGAAATATGGCAAAGGCTTCAAAATTCTACAAAAATTCGGGTATGATGGAAAAAGCCCTCTTGGGTTATGAAAGGAAGGCATCATTGAACCTTTACAACCTGAATTGACTTTCAAAAGGGAATGCTCGAAAGGACTTGGTTTCTTAACTTCCAAGGTCCACACCCAAAGGACAAAAGAAGCCTTGCAAATCGAAGCCGCCAGAATTCAACAAGAGGATTACTATTCCACAGATTCCAACGAATGGGAATGGGCTTCAGACAAGTCCTCCAATGACTACGCGCTCACCGACACATTCAGAGAGCCAGATGAACCCACAGAAGAAGAGGAATTCTATAAAAAGTTTAGAGTTGGTCAAGAAACAACCCATGAGGATTCCACACAGTCCTTGTCTCAAGGTTCTAGGTTGAAATCACATAGGATGAGAACACTTGTATCAGAATGCGTTACTAGTGATGATAATTTGGATTCGTTCGCGATCGAGACTGATGAGGAGAGTGCCATCGATGACCTCGATAATTACATTGACATACCCAAATATAACTACATCTTCACTCTTAGCCCTGCTAACTTTGAAGACATTAACGGCCTTTCCCTTGTTCACTACCAACTCATTCACTGGGATCATGAAGGACCTCCACAGTTTGACACATTCCAAAATGATGAAGCTTTTATTGACTATCTGGGCATACAAGATGATCTTCCTCCTGGGGACCATAAAGCGGGATACACTATAGAACTCAATAGTGTGGCATATTTTGGTGAGGCTGTCAGACCTTCTAGTTGCAAAAATGTGAAAATAAGAACAAACCAAGGGTCTTATGGCGAAAACCACACTGTGGCATTGTCTGACCCCAAAAAAGTAAAAAGAAAGGATGTATCTGAGGGCGAAAACCTCTCTGAGGCACCCGAAGATGGAAGGCTCGACATTCTCCCAGCATCATATGAGGAAAAGTCATCCATGTTGGTAGAGGAGACTATCAAAACAAACATTGGTACCAAAGAGGTTCCACACAACATATTCGTGGCTCAATCATTGACGGAGTCAGAAAAGTCAAAATTCATAAGTTTCTTCAAAGAACAACAAATCAACTTTGCATGGTCATACATTGATATGCCTGGATTAGATCCGGATTTAGTAATGCATCATTTGATAGTTAAACTAGGGGCAAAACCAGTGAAACAGAAATTAAGAAAGATGCATCCACAAGTCGCATTATTGGTCAAAGTAGAGCTTGAGAAATTATTGGACGTCGGATTCATACGCCCAATTGATTATCCTAAATGGATCTCCAACTTAGTGCCTGTCAATAAACCAGATCGCAGCATCAGAATATGTACAGATTTTAGAGATATCAAGAAAGCTTGTCCAAAGGATGACTTCCCATTACCAAATATTGACTTGATTGTTGATCTCACAGCAGGTCATGAAATGTTATCATTAATGGATGGATTCTCTGGTTATAATCAAATAAGGATCGCGCCCAAGGATCAACACAAAACATCATTCACTTGTCCTTGGGGAACTTTCTGCTAGAATGCCATTCCCTTCGGGCTAAAAAATGTAGGTGCTACATATCAAAGAGCCATGACTACTATCTTTAATGATCTCATGCATGTAACCGTGGAAGATTATGTCCATGACCTCTTGGGAAAATCAATAGACAGAAATACACATTTGGACATACTTTCAGTCATCTTTGATCGGTTGGAAAAATACAAAGTAAGATTAAACCCCAAGAAATGTGTCTTTGGAGTAACCTCCGGGAAGCTCCTAGGATTCATTGTATCCAAAAGAGGAATTGAAGCTGATCTAGCAAAAGTAAAGGCCATCTTCGAGATGCAACCACCAAGAAATATCAGTCAACTTTGATCCTTACAAGGCAGACTCCAGTCCATCCGAAGATTCATAGCACAACTTGCAGATAAGTGTAATCCTTTTCAGCACCTGCTACATAAAAACATCAAATTCAAATGGGATGATAACTGTCAACAAGCTTTCTAGACACTCAAAGATTATCTTCTAAATCCGCCAGTTCTGATGCCACCAGTTCCAGATCAACCACTGTTACTATACATATCAGCTACTCCAATAGCACTGGGGGCACTCTTAGCACAACAAATTGTTGAGGGCAAAGAAAAAGCAGTATACTATATCAGTCGCACATTAGTGGGATATGAGATAAACTACAAACCAATTGAGCGTGCATGTCTCGCCGTGGTCTTTGCTTCGTAGAAATTACGACATTACATGCTCACTCATAAGACTTAGTTGCAAGGATCGATCCATTGAAATACCTTCTCAATAAAGCAACACTTACTGGGCGACTAGCCAAATGGGTAATGATCCTGAGTGAATTCGACATCAAGTATGTGGATAGAAAAGCAATAAAAGGACAAGCCATCACAGATCAATTAGCAGACGCTCCCATGATAGATGACATTCCTCTTAGTTCAGAATTTCCAGATGAATCTATTTTGACAATGTCACATGCAAAGCCATGGCAACTGTACTTTGACGACTCATATACACAGCATGGGGCAGGAGCTGGCATCCTCTTTATAACTCCTCAAGGGGATTCTATACCAAAATCATACCGCTTATCATTTCCTTACACTAACAATATTGCGGAATATGAGGCATTAACAACAGGATTACGAATTGCAGTTCAATGGAAGATCTAGGAACTTCGTGTTTTTGGGGACTCTCAACTTGTCATCTATCAAGCAACTGATGATTACCAAACAAAAGATGAAAAATTAATGCCTTATAAACAAATGGTGGATGACCTGAAACAACACTTCACAAAGATAGACTTTGAGAAGATACCAAGAAAGCAGAATCGCGTCGCAGATGCCATGGCTACAATTGCTTCACTGATCGATCTACCTCCAAACGAGACCTGCTATGAGTTCTTGGTGGATAAGCTTTTGGTTCCTTCATATGAGATCATGCCTACTAAGATGATATGTGTTGTTGGTCTTGAATCCCAGTTATATGGCTCCATTTTCAAATACCTTCTTGACAATATCCTACCTCCTGATCTATCAAATAACCAACGTCGCACTTTCATTCGCCAATCCTCTCGATATGTCATTTTAGCTGATATCCTATACCGGCGAGGTCTAGATGGCACTCTTCTTAGATGTTTAGAAAGTGATGAAGCTCAGATTGCGTTACGTGAAGTCCATGAAGGGATATGTGGTCCACATGCTAGTGGTCCTACCTTGGCCAAGAAACTCATTAGGACTGGATATTACTGGCCCAATATGGAAAAAGACTCATATCAGTTTGTCAAGAAATGTAAGCAATGCCAAATTCATGGAGACCTCATACATGCACCAGCACAAGAACTTCAACCACTTGCGTCTCCTTGGCCCTTTTGTCAGTGGGAACTTGATCTCATAGGCAAGATTCACCCTCCTTCTTTAAATGGTCATAAATTCATTATCACTGCCACAGAGTATTTTATAGAATGGATTGAAGTTGTGCCTCTCACACAAGTCACAAGAAAATAGATTTCTACATTCATCCTCAACTATATCATTTGCCGATACAGTATTACTGTTTCCATTATCACTGATAACGGGCATCCCTTCAAAAATTAGGATGTGCATGAACTCTATGACCGCTTCCATATTTCCCATCGTTTCTCCACACCATATTACCCCCAAGGTAATGGCCAAGCTGAGGCATCTAATAAAACAATCCTTAAAATCCTAAAGAAGACAGTCGACGATGCTGGTTGTAATTGGCATATCCAACTTAATCCTGCACTTTGGGCCTACCGCATGAGTGTCCGCACACCTACAGGAGCTACACCCTATTCACTTGTCTACGGCACTAAAGCCATCTTGCCTATTGAGGTCGAGCTACCTTCTTTACGGGTCTCTTTGCAAAACATCATCAGTGATGAAGCCTATAGGGTCTCTTGCTTACAAGAGCTTGAATTACTGGATGAACGAAGACAAACTACTTTTAATCATCTCAAGGCTTACCAACAATGAATGAGTCGCAGCTACAATCACAAGGTCAAGCCTCGCACATTTGAGGTAGGCGATTTGGTTCTCAGAGAAAATACCAAAAATCAGCAAGACAGAGAGAAGAAGGGCAAATTTGAACCAAATTGGCTTGGTCCTTACATCATTACAACAGCATATGGATCTGGGGCATATCAGCTCTCAACTATTGAAGGTGAACGTTTGGAGGATCATATCAATAGTATGCACCTTCGCAGGTTTTACACATAGCTCTTCAAAATACCCTAATTCAAAAATACAAAAAAATTATAAAACAAAAAAAAAAAATCAAAAAAAAGTAAAGAGAAATCATTTCGTCCAATGGTGAAAATCACTTTGGTGGTGCCCTGGGCAAGTATCATGGTGAAAACTGGGTCACCAACACCATGCGTAGAGACATTACTCCTCCCTCCTTCAGGATTCACTTTCATCCTTTCACTTTGCACACACTCACAACCTATTCATCCATAATAAACTTACCCATTCCCATCATTGCTTGTTATTGATCTACCTAAGATTGGGTAGCCATTCATAATAAACCTCCCTTTTCACCTCCCTTTCCATCCATAATAAATCAGATCCTATCTGTGGCTAAGTCAAATCCTACGTCTAGTGATGGGTGTGGAACTGAGAACATCATACGTTTCGAGGAGTACAGTTTCTTCCAGCTTCCTTCAGTCTATCCACGCACAATTCGCAATAAAGCAACATTTGCATCGCCAATCCGCAATAAAGTTTTGTCTTCTCCACAATAAAGTATCAATTTCATGGATTCAGTTAGTTTCAAATGAGACACGGCAGCAACAATGGGCTTCAACAAAATCAAATCTTTCAACAGACTCAGACAACATATGGTTCTGTGCTATCTATCCTTTTTGTGAAAGTAAACATTGTGACCACAATCAAATAAGACTTATACAAGTGACAAGAGACACTAAATTTGAGGACTATAGTGGATGTTGGTGTCGAGTCTTGGTTTTCTTTTGATTTTATCTTTCTGGTGACATGTCTTTTAGCTTTTCTGGGATGTCTCTGACTAGAGATTCTATCTCCAGGATGTCTTTGACTAGAAAGGCGAGGATGGGATATCGTCACCTATTCGTATTTGTTGTCTGTGGATTGTCTCTTAGTAATGCTATGACTTGTCCAAGGATATGAGGACACTGTGAGTCTAGTATGAACTGGGGCATTCCTTGTTTGTGACTGTCTTATCTCCATGCAAATAGGTACAATGACTTTCTGGGTCAAACATATGCCTTGATTGTCATAACCTACTTGCCATAATAAAGCTCAATGATGATAACGCACAAGAAGCTCTTTCACTTTCATATCTTCTATCTTCCATCCCCCTTTTCTTGATTGACGTCCATTGTCCTTCTCGAGTCCGCGTAGCCTGCTATCACATGACTAAGTATAATGACATGCCAAAAACATTTGCATTTCATGTAGTTGCACCTGCATTACCACATATAAGCATTTCATACATACATATAGATATCACAATTGCATCACATCCTGCACACAACACATATTAGCACAATTTACATTTGCATTATCATAATCATCTACATTACATACATTCACATTTGCATCATGCATATACATATAAAACATAAAAGAGCAAAAATATTGCATTGCATCATATACATATTTGCATCCATAAACATAAAACAAACATCACATAAGAACATCTCATCATATAGGTACACATGCATATAGCTCCCGCAAAGATGAATCATCTCATATATATAATCATAAAGTGTCATGATACAATGATGTCAAAATCATATGGCTACAAAAGCACCCGCAGGTGTCTACATCATCATACAAAAATGGTACACTACTGATGCATAGGGAGCACTCTATGGCTATGATGAACTCCCTCCCTTGGAGCTGCCTGGCCTCGATGGAATCTGAGCCCCTAAAGGACCTGCCCCAAGATCATCCCTCCTGTCTCTTCTATCTGGTGGTGGTGGAGGAGCCATAACCCCACCACTCAATGCCTGGTGGCAGTTGTCATTGTACGCGATGGTCTATGGAAGCTCCTCACCCGCTGATCCACTAGCACTGCACCATAATAGAGATCCCACCAGTACGCAATCTCCTCCCCTACTCATAGGACATAAGCATATCCTACCCCTGTGTCCTCCGCTACCTGTCTCCCTGCCCTCAGTGCTGTCTCAGCCTCTGTGTAACACTGAATAGCCTGATCCAGCTCCCGCTCAGTATCTCTGAGCCTCCTCCTGAACCGATCCCTCTCCCTCTCCAAATCCTGGATCTCATCTGCCTATCCCTGGCAGATCTCCCTCAGCTCTATCAGCTCATCCTCCTCTGCATCAACCCCCTTAACCTCTGCCTATGGCTCCCCCTGTATGGGTGCCTGCCCCTGTGCCTGTACCTATATTGGTACCTGTCCCTATATCTGTCCTTGTCCCTGTACCTATACCTGTCTAGGACCCTATGCTGATGGCACCTGTAGCGGCCATCCACCACGACCCCTCACCACCCGAGCCTATCTCTCCTCTCCACCCTCCCTCCGTGGTGCAACCCTCCTCTCTCCAACTACTCCCCTCCTCCTCTATCGGCCTCTGCCCCCATCACCTCCACCATCATCATCCTCCCCACCACCATCCCCATCTAATGGCTCTCCTGGATCCGTCAGGTGTGGGAATGGATGCTCCACCCAGTATGTTGTGTACTCGGCATCCATGTCAGCATCCTCAATCTCTGGCCACATGTCCCAGGGTAGGGGCATCATCTCTACCAGTTGCGTAACTGCCTGATCATATGACAATAGGGGCCCAAACTATGCCTGATCTCTGACAGTCCATGTATACATGCCTAAGCCCCGGGGCATCCTCTGGATCTTGCCACACTACCGGCCAACCCTGTCCACTAGCTGCCTCTCCAGTACATAGGGCATCCACCCAATCAGGTACCTACTCCGGAAGGTGTAGGGAAGCTCAACTACATCATCCTCCCACTGCTCGCATCCCAGGTATGGTCTCCATATGACCATGTCAATATCATCTATCACTCGCCACCAGTGCTCCAACCTGCCAATCCGTGGCTGCGACGTGATCATGTCATATAGGTGCACAAAACTGCGTCCATGTCCCCTGCCTCTAAAGTGTATCGGCCTTGTCACTGGCAGATGCTCATAAGCCCACACCTGCAATAATGTCACCCCGCAGCCCAAACCCACTGATCCATGGTATACGAACTGATGCAGCTCATAGCAAAGGTGTGTCAGCACACACGGTCCCCAAGCATATCTGGTGTGCTATGTCACCAGTGTCTCCAGTGCTCCTCCCCAACCCACAGCCAACCCCCGTGTCGCCCTATCCGGACACAGGAACCCACTGATTGCTCCTCCTACCACTGCTTGCAGTGCTAGCCCTATGGCTATCATAGTGTCCCACGCCACATGTCCTACCCTCATCTCTAGTCCTAGGTCCTGGAATACTCGTCTCAGGGCCTCCCTATCTCCATCTTGATCGTATGGGATCAACTCCCCATCGATCGGTATCCTCAAGATCCTGTATATATCCTCAAGGGTGACTGTCATCTCACCCATCGGCAAATGAAAAGTACATGTCTCGGAGTGCCATCTCTCCACTAGCACAGTCAACAGTCCCATGTTTGCCCGAAACTCAAGCACATACAAAACATGTCTCAATCCCATAGCCTCAATAGCAGCTCGCTCCTCGGCTGTCAACTCAGGTCGCAACCTCTGCGGGAATCTCTCCCGTGACTCCAGCATCGGCAAATACTCCTATAGTCAAGTAAATCACTCATGTCAGTTATAGTGGCATTCCCTATTTATCACAAAATGCTACTTTTTTATCTAAATGCATATGGCTATCTATCCTAGTAACACTCACTGTTCATCACAAAGTGTTGCTTTTATCACTAGTAGTACTCCCTGTTCATCACAAAGTACTACATGTGTGACACTCACTGTTCATCACAAAGTGTTGCTCACATTCGCACTCACTTTTCATCACAAAGTGCTGCTCATTTCTTAGTACTCCCTGTTCATCACAAAGTACTCTATCTTGGTACTCATTGTTCATCACAAAGTGCCTTGATCTATCCTAGTCTTCCTAGAGGACCTACTTGAGTGTATCCTCTCAGTAGCTTATCCAATCGATAGCGTATGTTCATCACAGAACTACCAATTTGACCTAGAAGACACAAAACTTCACACTTTTTTAAACACAAACGCGCTTATCTGACATAAATGAGCTTAAAGACTGCACAGATGTGCCTCAAAAATGCAGACGCAACTGACAAACACAGACGTGCCTATGCTCTTCACAGACACGCCTGGGTGACACAGACGTGCCTTCTTGACACAAATGCGCCTGACCATCACAAACACGGCCACATTTGACATAGATGCGATTTCAAATTCAGACACGCCTGGCACAAACATAGACGCACCTCGCAAGCACAGATACACCTGGCACCAACACAGACGCGCTTGGACATTTTTGGACATTTTTTGGACACTAGTCTAAGCACATTTATTGCCCTATCTACCATGCATTAATGACAATATTAAATGCGTCAAAGTACGAGGAGGTTTGGTGGTACTTACCGGCTCTCCTACCTCTGCTGGCCTCTGAAATCGGCGAACGCGGTCGAATCTGTGAATGAAGGCCATCGCTGCTGACTGCTGCTGCTCAATTTTTGCTCTGCACGTTGCTCTCGTGGATGTGTAGATGACAATGAGGATCTATTTCCCCATGGTCTATCTTATAGCCTACCCTACCCCTAGCCCTCATTTCCCGAGTCAGTCTTCATTATCCCGTGACTCTATCACTTTTCCGGTTAGTCCATTCTATCCCATCTTTCTTATCGAGAGATTGTCTGCAATCTTTTCCGACATTTTCATCCAATCTCTCGAGGGGGCATATCATTCCCATCTTGGGGCAACTTTGTATCAATTCATCTTATCTTCTTTGAAACAACACGACAAGCCGCATTGTCTCAAAGAGGGGCAAAATGTAGACACCCAAAATTGTCCAGTCTAATTAAATAAATATTTTATTTATTTAATTATCTAAGCTTAATTCTTCTATTAATTAAATAAATCTTTATTTATTTAATTAATTCATCTATCCTCTTCTAGCCTTATTTCTCATTTAAATAAATACATTTATTTATTTAAATTATCTTTTTCCTAAATTAAATAAATATCTTATTTATTTAATTATCCCACTTCTTCTATTAATTAAATAAATATTTAATTAATTCATTAACCTTTTCTACCCATGACACATGTCATTCATCTCTTAATTCATACACTACCTACCCCTTTCATTATTTTATTATTTCCTCTACCTACCCTTTAATCATAGCCGACCTCCTTTTACACCTCTCAATCTTATCCCTCCATTTCATATAGTGTCTTCTATATAAGGAGAGGCTTCCTTCATTATCAAACCCTAATCAATCATTCTAACTACTTGATCAATTGACTACACTACGATCCTACTTGCAACCACATTCCGTTCTTTGTTGAGCTCTTGTGCACATAAAATCTGAGAGCAAATATATCAAGCAAGATCAGTGGAGATAGGAAGAATGGAGATCCAAACCCTATTGGACATGTGATAGTATAATCTTTGTGATTTCATTTGATTTGCATTGTCTTAGGTAATCTTCATATGTTATGGTGGATCTTTGTTGTTGTTAGGCTAGGGTTTTTGTGGTTGAATTCATTTAGCCTTTCAATATCGTTATTATTGTTATCCATTTTCACCATATACAGTTACAGGTTGTAAATTGTCCAAGGAAGATGCATCTAAGTCTCTAGATGAGAAAGAGTACAAGTCAATGATTGGAAAATTACACTATGTTGTTCACAGTCAACTGGATATTGCCCATGCAGTTGGTATAGTTGCTAGATTCCAGAAGAATCCAAAGGAAGCACATCTGATAGCAACCAAGAGAATTTTTAGATATCTGAAAGTTACATTTGATTATGGGTTATGGTATCCATATGGAGGAAATTTTGATCTGAAAGTGTACACAGATGTTGATTGGGTAGGAAATGTTGATGACCTGAAGAGTACTACCGGTGGAGCATTCTTTCTAGGTAGAAGACTTATTTCATCGAGTAGTAAAAAGAAAAGTTGTACTTCACAATCTACTGATGAAGCTGAGTATGTAGTAGCTTATATGAATTGCACACAAGCTATTTGGATGAGGCACATTTTGGAAGGTTTTAAGATGAAGATCTTAGAACTTATAAAGATTTTGTGTGATAATACTAGTGCCATAAATATTTCTAAGAATCTTGTTTTGCATGCAAGGACTAAGCACATTGAATTGAAGTATCATTTCTTGAGGGAGAAAGTTAAAAGTAAAGATGTTATCTAAGAGCATGTTTCAACCAAGGAGCATCTTGGAGATATTTTTACCAAACCTCTACCTAAGACTACATTTGAGTGTCTTAGAAGACAACTAGGGGTTGTACCCCTTCATGAGGTCAGTTGAACATGATGCTAATTGCATCAATCCCTGAACTACTTGCAGAAATTTTACATGGATTGATGTTTTTGGAGTGGATGTATTCCATAGGGGGAGCGTCAAGTTGTAGTTTGTTGATGCACAGTCAGAATTTAAAATTGCATGATTTACTTTCAATTTGGCATTGTTGTCAAAGGGGGAGAAGAATTATGTAACTGGGGAGAAGAATTAAGTGTTTGATTAGGTGAACCAGTGACAAGATGATGACAGATAGAGCATGGTGAATACTTGGTATGTAAACCAAGATTCTTATTCACTAATCACAACAGCAAATTAGAGGCATTGATATTTGTATTGCCATCAATGTCAAAGGGGGAGATTGTTGGCATTTTACATATAGATTGCATTAATGATATGTTGTCATTGATGTCAATTGAACCGATGAATGGTATTCATGATATTTCTGATGTTATTGTTGTTATTGCTTTTGTCTTGTAACTGGTATGATGAACTTTGTGGAAGATGTTGTAAACCGGTATGGTAGTTTATAATTTAAACCGGTATATAAGGTTAAACCTTTCTATGTTTTGTAACTGGTAAACCCTACTAGTTGTTTTTGTTAAACCCTAACAGATCAAAGTTTGTTGGTTTAAGATTTGATGTTGAGCGGTAATGATGGTGACATGTGTGGTCATTTTATAAAGATTAGTTCAATTCATTTTGGCATGTTTTATTGTCTTCGGAAGGAGCAAAGTGGATTGCATCAAATGCATAGCGCGTGATGAGTTACAAGTCCGATGAAGCAGTGATCATGGAGTGGTTAGAATTTTCTTGTTAAATATGAAGAGATTGTTAACGGTCAAGATTGTACCGACTTGTTTGTAATCTTGATGATGAAAATTAGGTTTTTGTTATGTTACCGACCTAGTTGATTTGTATTTAAGGTTGATGATGTTGTTTTATTTTGGAGTTGGCAAAGTTGGCAGAAATCAGTTGAGTGTGAGGTTGCATGACCAGAGAATGAATCTACAGTTTTAATAAAGGCATATTGAAGCTTAAGAAGGATCTAATCAAGCAGATGTAGTGTTATTCATATAGAACAAGAAAAACCTATTGTTCTCTAACAATCACAATAGAAATTAAAATCCCCTAACTGGGTAAGCTTTAACAAGCTTGGTTACTTTCTAAATCCTCTCACAAGGTGGTCCATTAGTTTGGATTCTCAAATCCTCTACCAAGGTTACTCCTAACAGGGTATTGTGCTTTTCATCAAGGCATATTTGTAAATCCCCTAACAGGGTGATTCCTGACAGAACCAGTTCTTAACTGGACTTGTATATGGTGAAAATGGATAACAATAATAATGATATTGAAAGACTAAATGGATTCAACCACAAAACCCTAGCCTAACAACAACAAAGATCCACCATAACATATGAAGATTACCTAAGACAATGCAAATCAAATGAAATCACAAAGATTATACCATCACATGTCCAATAGAGTTTGGATCTCCATTCTTCCTATCTCCATTGATCTTGCTTGATATATTTGCTCTCATATTTTATGTGCACAAGAGCTCAACAAAGAATGGAATGTGGTTCAAAACAACAATATAGGGTTAGAAAAATCTGCAAAAAAAACACAGATCTAACAAAAATCCATGTCCCACGGGGCGTGCCAAAATGTATATGGTGAAAATGGATAATGACAATGTTGAAAGACTAAATAGATTCAACCACAAAACCCTAGCCTAACAACAACAAAGATCCACCATAACATATGAAGATTACCTAAGACAATGCAAATCAAATGAAATCACAAAGATTATACCATCACATGTCCAATAGGGTTTGGATCTCCATTCTTCCTATCTCCATTGATCTTGCTTGATATATTTGCTCTCAGATTTTATGTGCACAAGAGCTCAACAAAGAACGGAATGTGGTTGCAAGTAGGATCGCATATGCCAAGTAGTCAATTGATCAAGTAGTTAGGGTTTGATAATGAAGGAAGCATCTCCTTATATAGAAGACACTATATGAAATGGAGGGATAAGATTGAGAGGTGTAAAAGGAGGTCGGCTATGATTAGAGGGTAGGTAAAAGAAATGATAAAATAATGAAAGGGGTAGGTAGTGTATGAATTAAGAGATGAATGACATGTGTCATGGGTAGAAAAGGTTAATGAATTAAATAAATAAATAAAGATTTATTTAATTAATAGAAGAAGTGGGATCAATTAAATAAATAAGATATTTATTTAATTTTAGGAAAAGGATAATTTAAATAAATAAATGAATTTATTTAAATGAGAAATAAGGCTAGAAGAGGATAAATGAATTAATTAAATAAATAAAGATTTATTTAATTAATAGAAGAATTAGGCTAAAGTAATTAAATAAATAAAATATTTATTTAATTAGACATGACAATTTTAGGTGTCTACAAGACTTATTGTAAAGCTTTAACAAACTTGGATCCTAACAGGGTGAACTTCAGAAGAGTTCAGATAGCTATCTTTGTGAGTCTCATCTCACCGTGGTTTTTACCTATTTGGGTTTTCCACATATAAATGTTTGTGTCAAGTGGTGAATGCTTTTGTGGTTATGATCTTATTTATTGATTTGATTAACTACTTAACTATTTTGATAAGGCATGATAACTGGAAGCATTGAGAGCTGAATATGTTGATATTTGATTAAGCATTTTTTATGTCTACAAGTTTGAATTTATTTACTGTTGATTTGGTATAAAAGTCAAACTGGTTGATGTTGGTAATCTTTGAGATATTATCTTGACAGAGTTATTTTGTTGATAAGTTTATTTTGAGTTTGGGAGTTTGTATCAGTTTTTCAGTATATTGATTCACCCCCCCCCCCCACTCTCAGTATTCTACCAGATACTTATTTATTTCATCATATCATCAATATGGTGTCCTGTGACTACTTAAGACACCATATAACCCCTTAGGTGTTGAATTTTGTAAGCAGTATTGGCACTTATTTTCCTATTTTAATAATAGTTCATCTTGCTACCTCGGGACATTGTATGACCCCTTAGGACATGATATGCTCCTAAAGGGTCATGTGGTGTTATGTGGGGTCCTAAGGGAGAGGGAGAGAGAGAGAGAGAAATGGGGGAGAGAGAGAGAGATGGGGGAGGAAGGGAGGGAAGGAGGGAGAGAGAGAGGGATAAAAAAGGAAGGGAGGGAGGGAGGAAGGGAGATGGGGGTAGAGGAAGAGATGTCACATGTTGTCACTAGGGGTCATGTGGGGTCCTAATTGAGCCACGCATGTGTTTAAACACCATATGACACCTTAAGACAACATTTGACCCCTTAAGATATCATACATGGTCCGAAGAGGTCATATGGCATCATTGGAGGTCATGTAGGGTCATAATGGGTCAGCACATGTGTTAGAACATCATATGACCCCTTAGGGCATCATATGGTCTTAAGGGGTCATATGTGTACTAAGGGGCCTTACAAGATGTCATTAGGTGTTATGTGGGGTCCTGAGAGAGAGAGAGGAATACGATTTACAATGTGACATCAAAAAACAATATATCAATATACATGTACATACACATATACATATAATAGACATAATTTATCAAAAGACAATACACATACATACATATTATATATTGTACATGTATATATTATAAACATACATATATGTATACATACATCATACACATATTAGATACATATACATAGATATTACATACACACACGTGTGTGTATATACACATATTATAAATACATGGAATATCTACATATTTTACATATTATACATATACATATATGTATGCACACACACATTTTAAACACACACATTAATATTTTTATGATGGAGTATCACAGGAAGAACCGCGTACCTGATGTCCTAGCTTTAAAACCACGTATGCGCTTCTTATTGAAAAACACCTCGTACACAGTTTTATTTTTAAAAAAAACATACGTGGTCTTTATACAAAAGAAAGCCCATATGTGTTTTTGACTGTTTAGGCTTGTGAATAGGCTTGGATTACAAAGTTGCGAGTTGGAAGTTCGATTTCTCTACATTTCCCTCCTTGTTGATGTGTTTTGTTTTATCAACTTGGTCTCTTGACTTTGTCATCATCAGGTTTACACTTCATCAAGTGGGTATTTCTAAAATTACCACCATATTTTCACCCATCTTTTGAGTTTTTGAACCATATAATTTTTTTTTAAATTTGAACAACAATAACATATTATTATTGAATTTCTTTTACTAGTGTCTCCATAGTTCTCAAAAACATACGTATACAATTTTTCAATAAATTTTGATCTAATTATCAAAAAAATTTAAAAAATTATATATTATTGTAGTGCACTTGATTCTTTACAAATTTTTTTTTTAAAATTACATTTTCAATTGTTTTGGTGCAAGATATGTTTCACACACGAACAGGTACCTAATTTTCAGGATGTGCTCAATTGGAAAACTCATAAAAAATAATACTCAACAAAGAATTACAAAAAAATACACAAGTTCTAGTGTTCACTCTTAGCTATCTTTCTGCTAAAGGATTTTTTAAAATACTAAATCTAACTATGACTTTTTGTATGCATACGTAAGACACTATGTTATGTTTTTCAGAAGAAAAAAAATCAGGGTCTATTTTTCGTGCGTGAAGGATTTGACCCCCTTAATCTTATCCAATTTTGAAAAAAATTCATAGTTTGGAAACTAGATTCAAATTAATACAATATTTGTTCTTTAAGTATCTTCATATATTGAGTGGATGACTCTCAACTTTCTCCTCCACGTTCAGGTTTACCTGATTTCAGAAAAAAAGAAAGAAAAAAGTGTCCACTTATACCCCTTTTTTGGAAACCATCTGTTTGCACTTACCCTAGTATTAAATATATTTTTAGTAGACAATTCCAATTGGAAAATTTGTGGCCCATATATAAGATATCTATAATGAATCTATATAGCCCATATGTTTGACTAAATTAATTTTTAGTTAGAATTACTTAAATTCACTTGTGCTGATAAGTTGACCTGAAACGTGCCACAGCTTTGTGCTTTTACCCACGGTCACCACTTGAGGGGAAAAGTGTTGGATAATGAAGTAATACTTGAGTATGCACCTACAAAGGAGTAGATTGCAGTTATCTCCACTAACACGTTGTGCAAGGATATTTTTTAGTATCTCCAACATAAGTTAGGGCTATTACTTGTTTCCAATTTGAACTAATGTGCATTTTGATGTGGATTAGTCCAGGGTGTAGCTTGCATATTCTTATTTGGATTGATGCTTGAGTGCTTCCTATTAGGGGGAGCATGAGTGTAATTATTAAAAAGAATCAATGGGGAAAAAATGAATTTCCTACACTAAAATTTTAGGGGGGTGCATACAAAAATAATTATTCTTATTGTTATAAAAGATGGACTAAAAAATTATACTATTAAGTATGGAAATTTCCACTCCAAAATACAAACCAGTTATAGTATTAACAACAAATGCTATTATAAAAAATGCAAAGACATGCTCTTATAGGAGTTATAGGAGTATCACCAACATGTAAAACTAGAACAATTTTTGTAGCATAACATTAAATGTAAATCAATTGTTCATAGTTCCATCCTAAAAACCCATGTTATAAAAGATATAATACAAGAAATCATCAAATAGAAACTTCAATAGCATCAGAAACCACCACAAAAAAAATGTGGCACCTAGAATTAGTCATATTATAATTCCCCATACCCATAAAGAATTTATTGTGATAAAATATTAGATTCTTACCTATCAAATTATTTGTCATAACTCATAATTAATTCTCAAATAAGGTGATCTATTTTTGGCTCTATAATATCCATCCAACGAGGCTCTTTTGAATTTTAATAATGTTGGTCAATATTCTATATATAACTACCCTTTAAATCATGCTCTTATATGTCATAATAATATGTTATAAGAAAATTTCATATTACAATGTCATAATGGCTTAGATGCTCTTACACAATTCCCAAAATATTTGAGTAATGACAAACCATTTTGACTCATAGCAGAATGCCCCATTACCTATATGAGTCTAAAAATAATGATTAATGCAAATAATTAATAAATAGAAACATTAGATAGTAAGGAGAATAGGTTGAGGACTAGATGTGGATTGGGAATTAAAGCACACAAGTGATTGTGGCCTTCCTCTGTGTATGAGTGTGAGGGCCTATGGTCCAAATTTGGAGGAGTTTATTCCTATCTTGACCAAAGACAAGGGCATCAATCCATCAAAATAAAGCTATAGTTAGATGGGATTTTTCAAACAAATACAATGTGCTTGAGAACTTTGAAGAAATTGACTTAATGAAACATGATTATTCTATGGGAGGTCACGATATAGAAGGATTGGGTTTAGATAGTCATATTTCATCAATCCCTATTTAAGAGATGGATATTATTGGGGCTTAAAAACAAGGAGCTTCAAAACAAGGGTCTTTTTAGGTTATTTAAGCAACACAAAAAAAATAGACTCGTTCATGGATGGAGTTTTTCTGAGGATTTATACTCACAAACTCACCTCCAATTTGTTGATGACGCTACTCTTATGAATCTTGAAAAAATTGAGTCTACTAATTATAGAAATAAAATTCTATATATTTGATTTCTTTGGCATAGTAGATTAATGAGAACAAATCTAATATCTTCTTATGTGGGATGAAAATGGAATCAATTGAATTGGGACCTAATCACACTCTCACTCACACATTGGAATATGAAAGCTCCTAAGGAGATTATTCACTTTGACATATTCTTATGAAAGAGAGTCGAGGAATATATTTAGGGTTTCTATTCCTTTGTTGCTATGAAGAGGAGATGAGCTAAATACAAGCAAATGACAAACTAAGCTAAGGAGATGACAAAAATTGATAACATAAACTAAAATAACAAAAAATGCAAAACTGATACTGAGACACAAACTATAGAACAGGGAATAAAACTCAGATGTGCACCTATCACCAGAAATTAAGTTGAATTGAACTAGACTAGGGCACTGGGAACTCTAGTCTCTATTACTATATTGAGCTGATCTTTTGGAATTTTTTAATTGAGCTCTGAGATGCAAAATTGCCACAAAAAGCCCAAAAATGTTGAGGACCAACACGTTGGGTATTCTAGTCCCATGGATCTAGGACCTCCTTTTCGATCTGGACATGTACCTACAAATTATGGCTTTCCCAAAGATCGTAGCTCCATCGGATTTCTATATTTGTACCTGCAACTTGAAAAATGGTGTTTGGGTGGCTACATAGGGTTTTTAACTTAGTCAAACCCCTTGTTTTGGTGCTTCCCACCTCCACAAATAACCAATAATATATTGAAATGTGTGTGTGCTAGAATATTATGTGTTTACAAGATCCTAAATGAGCTAAAATGCAAGAATTAGAGTTCTACCCCATGTTTTCAGTATAAACCCTAAATGAACATAATGTAAATGAGAATGATTCAAATCACAAATACAATAATGGATCTAAAGCCATAATGTAGATCTAAAAATGAATGTTGTGAAACTCATGCAAAGATATGAAAACAACATGAAACCATACCTATATAAACCTAAAAATGGTATGAAGATAATTAATTGAATAAGCAATTATTTAATTAATCATCCTTCCCAATTTAATTAAATTCATTAATAATTTGATTAAATTCCCCATTCATCTACTTATTAATAAATCTAAGGATTTATTTAATAGGTTCATTTCAATAATCCCCTTTAATTAATTAACTCAAATTAATTAATTCCCCCCATCAAATTCATTTCTTCTAAACCCCCTAATTAATTAAAACAAATCAATTTATGAATTGTTAAAAATTAATTAGTCTTTATTTGAATTTTTAAATTCAAATTCTCCTAACTTCTAACCACCTAACCTAACCACTCCTAAACCTAACCCATTCCATCTAACCTTGGGTTTAATTAACCCCATCTTAGCTTGCACATCCTAACCACCATGTCCCCTTTCCTTGGACACTTTGCCCTCTCATGAGCAAAGCTTCTTGACTCTTGTCACCAAGTGTTCCCTTCCAACCAACCTCTTCTCCTACCAACCTCCAATTGTCCCCTTTCGTCCAACCTCTTCTTCAACCACCTCCAATTTCACCCTTGATATCTTTAGACTTAATCTTGACCGTTGATTCCTGCCACCTCACCCCTGGCCTTGGAAAATCCTATAAATAGACCCCATTTTGAGCTCAAAGGATCCTGATCCCATCTCATTTGCATCTTAGGCATTGTTACTATAGGCATAATAGCTCTTAGTTTATCATTTGAGCATTGTTAGTATAGCTTAATTGTCTTAGATCTAGCTTATTTTCTAGCTTAATTTTCTTATCATCTAGCTTAATCTCATCATTTCTAGCTTAAATGCATCATTGTTATCATTTAAATCCTCCATCTAGGTGTATTCAAGTCACTAGAATTGCTTACCAGATCTGAGAGAAAATTCATACTCGCATTTATTAGGAGGCGATAGATCTATCAGTTAGCCATGATTTCATATTTCTTTGTTTATATTTGATAATAATGCTTGTAATGATCTACTGAGTGTTTTTGTGTTGCAGCTGCAAGTTCACAAGTTCACACTTCACAAAGCACGACAATACCAAACCCTAAGGGAGAGGGACAAGCCAATCAACAGTCGATGATCTTCTATTATTCTTCAAAGCTTGAATTGATGATGAAAATGGTTGATGTAGACTTCAATAATCCTTATTTTTTGATTGAAGACTTCACATAACCTATACTTTCACTTCACAAGAGGCTCTCTAAATTGCTAGAGAATGGATCCTTCAAATGAGGAAAGGAAAGGCTATATATATGAAACCCTAACTTTATTTTTTATCAAAGTTCAACCTAGGATTGATATATTTTTTACAAAAAAAATATATTTAAACATTATAATACTGCCAAAACATGATCCAAAAATTTAGGAAGAAAAAGTCAAGACCAATGTGATTCACACTAGTCCAATCAACTTTTTTCCATTTTTTTAGGGATGCGAGGTAGCATGATTATAAGATGATTCCTAGATTGGTGCAACAATTCAAGGTGTTTAAAAATGCGAAATCAGGCCTTGAAGGTCAAAATAGGACCTAATTAGGGCTTTGATGAATTAATTAATTTAAAAGGATAAAATAAAAAGGGGCACACTAAGGATTAAGGGCCCAATTTTATAATGTGTGGAGTGATAAATGAGGACTTTATATTTAATTAAATTGATTAATTAAATGCTTAAAGGGAATTTTAAAATACAAAATGCAACACACTAAGGCGAGTGCTAACCTAAGCTTTAAATTATAGCATCTAATTAAGGGTATATAATTTACGACGCTACATTTAGCCCCATTTTAGCGGTCATATGACACTACGTGCATATACAAGCTAAAGTACAGAAAAGTAAACATTCATGAAAAAGGATATATCCATCAAGTTTGAAACAAAGCTCCAACGATATTTGTAGTGCACTAGAACGAATTGCATCCTACAAAACCACATTGTTAGATAAAATCACAAAATTACCTAACTGTTTACTAAGAAAATGATAAAATTTGTGGGTATCTATATTTCCCCAACATTCCATCTTTCTAATTAGTGAGTTGAAACAGGGTATCATGTTTACCACGTCAAATTATGTAAAGAAGTGATGACAAATTCTCTCAAAAAACTCGATATGAGATTGAAGGACATCATGAAACATTTGGTAACAAAGAGAATTGATACATGATTTTGATGCAACCAACGATGTGAGAATCTAATTTATCTATTGTAAGATATGAATGATTAAGCGAAAAATTAGAATTAGGGTTTTAAAAGTATTTATACATTAAATAGTGACAATGACACTATTCATTTGTCATTTTCACTTTTTTCTCTTGAAGTGTAAGAGAGGAGCCCATGTAGCATAAAATTCCTTAACGAAGACCTAAGATGCCCACTCGAATGGAGATCCTGCAATGCTCTATGATCAATGACACTTCGCTTGACTAAGTAGGTCCACTCAACTGCATGTTGACTTTTTGTCTAACTAAGTTGACTCTCTGACTAGGTGGGAAACCCTAATCTATATGTGTCATCAGTAAGGGCACCATGGTTCCTATTGGGTACCCTAGTCCTCCTAGGGTGCTCTGATCCCACTGGGGCACCCTGGTCCTCCCAGAGCACCCTAGTCCTACTATGGTGCCTTGGTACCTGAATAGAGGCATGCAAAGAATTGGGTGATAGGTGATGAGTTGTATGATTTTGATTTTAAATGGATGACTAATTCATGATTGTTGATTTTGAAAAGATTGCCACATGCGCAGGAGCATACTGTCGAGTGAGCATATAGGAATCTGAGCAGCCATATTCCATGATTGTCACTAGAGGATTGATAGCTTCTTGAGGCAGTGGGCCTATGGTACATGTGTAGTATGCCATCCTGATAGGGAGGTAGGCAAGTGGAATGATCAAGTGACTTGTATGTTCACTAAGTATAGGTCTTTAATAATTTCAAGGTATTGTTGTTGTAATCAAAGTGCAAGGTTCATAGACAACCTGAAACTTCCTCTTGATCCACCTCCCTAAGACAAGACTTCTTGGTTGCTCAATGGCTTCAACCCCATAACCACTCTGGCTTGGTAAACTGACTCCTTTTTCATCCTCTTGGCTTTCATTCCTTTGTCCCTAACCTACTCCCTAACTGTACAAGGTCTCCTTTTGTTGGTTTACACATTGATACTAAGTTTTGCTCCCAATGGTGTCTTTTGTCTTCTACGTTTTGAGATGTAGAAGTCCTCCTCAAGTGCTAAAACTAAGTTTTTGGAGTCTACCCCACAAAAGGTGTCAAATTCATGTGAGGACAACTTGTTTCAACTGGCATTGATGTCTTTTGTGCTTTACATTCACCATTTGTGTACCCGATTTGATCAAAACTCAATTTTGAGGCCTAAAAAGGCTACAAGCAATTAGCCCTCCTTTTGGGGTTTTGTGCTCACCCTGCTCAAGTGATGGACTTCTAGACTGAAATAATCACATATTTGGATACCCTTTTGGGGGTTCTTGAAGATTTACCAAGTTTAGGGGTCCTTAAATCCTTCTCCGTGACTGTCCCAAAAATGGGCATAAAAGGAGGGTTTTGGTAGGGCTTGTTGGCAAAAACCAAATTTCAAACTTGGGATCCTCCAAATGACTCAAGGACACATAATTATACCTTTCTATTGACTAACCAAGCCATAAACAAGAAGGTTTAAACCTCACAAAGTGAAGAACAAGATTTTCATAAAATGCACAAAAGGGAAATGCAACATTTGATAACTTTTCACTTTTTGCCTTCTACAAACACAACTTTGCAAAACTTCCAATTACAACTGAAGCATATGAACATGGCCAACATTAGAGATAAGAAAGAATCCAATTTTCCTGGTGCAAAAGGCATTAGGCAATTACAAATAGCAAATAGTTCACTGTCAAACTAAATAGGACTACATTTTTCTCTTTTCACTGTTTTTCCCACTTTGGACCTGCACTTTACAATGTTAAAACTCTTATTTGCAGGTCTGGTTGTTCTTTCTTAGCAATGCTTTGCCTTCTTCATACATTAATTCCTTCATACCTGCAACTTGGAGAGGAGAAATTCATGTACAACTTCAACAAACATGCAAAAATCAGTCATACTTGACTGTGACAGCCTACTGGGCGTTTTTCATTTTGCCTAAAGAGATCATTGTTTGATCTTGGAATTTACAATACCCATGGGTAGGGCTTACACCTCTCTTTGTTCTTGTTTACAAACAAACAAATTATTGACAGAGGGTTTCACACACCAATGAATGGTGGAGAGTAAACAAGGAAGGAAAACTACTACCAAACAGTGACTCACTGTTTTGGTTTACAATTCATAAAACTGAAACATATAACCTTCCTTTATCGGGCTTAGGAAGCCTCTTTTCTTGCACATATCACTTGGGCATCACATAGGACTGTTCACCAAAAGAATGCAATTGCTATGGGAGAGCAAAGCATCAAACTTATGCAAGACCCTAGCCAAATGGCATACTTGCCTAGGGCTCCATGGCCACAAAACTCCTTGTACCTGCACTCTTGAAACCAAGACACATATTTACATAATTTACAAATTGACCAACTGGTTCTTGAGAAGCCATGAACATTTTAGGACTTCAAGAAATCAAGTTGGTCAAGCATCCTTGCCCAAATTCCTAGACAGGGCAGTGAAACTGTCAAATCAAACCAATTTTGCTACAACTTCAAAACTTAATCAAATTTAATGCCACCAAAGGGAGAAGTCTAAGAAAACATAGTAGAAACTGAAAATGTAAGAACAATACAGAAAAGTACAGAAGGTGTACGGACTGCTGCTCACACCAAGTTAGAAACTAGGGAAAAACAAGGTAAAATGAGTGCAAACTTTTATAATTATTAAAAACTCCGATTGAACAACCCTTACAATAGTTCCAACAAGAGAACAAATACCATTCTAGGTTGGTTAACCTCCTGTACAGATAGGTACATGTCCAAGCATACTAAATTTGACATTTTGGATGCCTAAAATGACAACTTTTATGCCTAGAAGGTGTAAGGTTGAACTCAAAAACCCACAAAACACCTAAGAAAACTTCTCTCACCTACAAACCAAACACAAAACATGCCTAGACCTTTTCAAAACAAAATCACATTAAAAACTCACTTTTGACAACATTTTGCTAGGCAACTCCAAAACTAGCAATTTTGAGCAAAAGAAGAAAATAGGAAAACAAAACCTCACAATGAGTTCAAAACTCATCCAAACAACTTAAAGAAACACAAAAACAACTTAAACAACCATTCCCACTCAAAGCTAATGAAAATCACACTTATTCTCAAACCTGTGTTGAAAATGAGGCCTAGGTGCTCCTGCACCATACTCCCCCGATGACAAAGAAGTCAAGTGACTCCGTTGGGCAGAAAAGAGAGAGGAATACCAGCCTTGTGGAAGTCACTTTCAGGTATCAAAGTGGCTTCAGAGGCTGGTTGATCTTTCCACTTGACCAAATGTTCAAAGTAGTCATGCCTTATAGTCTTCTTGATGATTCTGGAATCAAGTACCTGTTCAGGAATGGGAGAAGAAGAAGAGGGGAGAGGTAGATCAGAAAGGGAATTTGAAAGGTCTAAAACTCTTTGATTCTCTGCTAGAGGCTACCCCTTGAAAGGTACCAAACCTACAACATTAAAGATAGGAGATAAAGAAACATCAGCAGGTAAATCAATCTTATAAGCATTTGGACCATACTTAGCCAAAATCCTGCAAGGTCCAATTCTTCTCATTTGTAATTTGGTAGGAACTCCCTTTTGCAATCTCGACTTGTTGAGATGTACCATCACAAAATCTTCAACTGTGAATTGGACATCCCTCTTTGAAGCATCTACCCTTTCCTTGACTCTTGTTGTGGTATCCTGCAAAGACTGTTGAACCTGTTCATGTATCTCTTTGAGAGATTGTGCGATGTCTTCTGTTGTCCCACTAACATGTTGCAAGTTAGTCACATCATGTAACTCAAAAACACCTCTTGGATGCATACCATAAACAACCTAAAATGGACTCTTACTAGTGGATTTGTTTACACTGTCATTGTAGGCAAACTCTGCCTTTGGGATGAGTTGATCCCAACTTTGTCCATACTCCTTGGTGAGACATCTGAGTAGATTACCTAGTGTTCTATTCACCACCTCTTTTTGGCCATTTGTTTGTGGATGGTAAGTTGAGCCAAAAGATAAGTTAGTACCCAATTTCTTCCACAAAGTCTTCCAAAAATGACCCAAAAACTTAACATCTCTATCTGATACAATGCTAGATGGAAAACCATGTATTTAGACAACTTCTTTAAAGAAAAGGAAAGCAATATGACTACATCATTAGTAGTTTTGCAAGGTATAAAGTGAGCCATTTTACTAAATCTTTCAACAACCACAAAGATACTGTCATGCCCTATTTTTGTCCTTGGTAGACCTACAACAAAATCCATATTGATGCACTCCCATGGCCTAGAAGGAATGGGAAGTGGCTGATATAAACCAGCATTAGTGCTATTACCTTTGGCTTTCTGACATACCATGCACTGTTCAACATACCTTTGGACATCTCTCTACATCTTAGGCCAGTAATAAAAATGTTGAACCAACTCTAAGGTTTTGTTGAGGCCAAAATGGCCACTCAAACACCCATTGTGTTTTTCTTGAATGAGATTGTCTCTCATGGAACCTTTAGGAACACATAGCTATCCTCCCCTGAATAAAAAACTATTCTGCAATGTATAGTCAGCATGCTCACTATGAAAATGATTCTCAAAAGCAAGACAAACTTTATAAGCAGCAGCAAAATCATCATCATTAGGAAATAAATCTTGAAAGCAATCAATCCCAATACTCTTTACTTGGATCTCCTGAATAGTTAACAATCTCCTACTCAAAGCATCAGCTACTTTGTTACATTGGCCTTTCTTGTGCTTAAAAGTAAATGTATATGCTTGTAGGTACTCTACCCATTTCACATGTTTATGGTTGAGTTTATCTTGAGAATTCAAGAAACTGACTACTTGGTTGTTTGTATACACAACAAATTCCTTAGGAAGCAAGTAATGCCTCCACTTCCTAAGTGCCTGCACCAATGCATATAACTCTAAATCATAAGATGAATACTTTTTCTTTGCATCATTTAGTTTTTCACTAAAGAAAGCAACTGGTCTATTATCTTGGCTCAAGACTGCACCTACTGCAAGGTGACTGGCATCACATTCTATGGTAAAGAGTTTATCAAAACTAGGAAGGATTAGCACTGTCTATGTAGCAACTCTAGTTTTGAGTAACTCAAACCCCTTATTGGCTGCTTCGGTCCATTGAAACTTGACTTTATGACCACCTTTTATTGTATCTAACATGGGTGCACAAATCTCACTGAAACCTCTGATAAACATCCTGTAAAACTGGGCTAGACCATGAAAACTCCTAACTTCACTGGCTGATTGTGGGGTTGGCCAACTTGTTATGGCTGCAAATTTAGATTGATCCATCTTAAGATCTCCACTGGACACAACAAAACCAAGATAGACTAGCTCTTGCTGCATAAAATCACATTTCTCAAGATTTATGGTTAACTGCTCATCAGATAATCTTTGTAAAACAATAGCTAAGTGTTTCAAATGCTCCTCTTTAGTCTTACTAAAAATGAGAATATCATCTAAGTAGACTACCACAAACTTACTGAGAAAATCCTACAATACTTCATTCATTAACCTCATAAAGGTACTGGGAGCATTAGAGAGTCCAAAAGGCATAACCAACCATTCATAAAGACCCTCATTTGTTTTAAAAGAAGTTTTCCACTCATCACCCTCTTTTATTCTTATCTGATGGTAACCACTTTTTAAGTCTATTTTGGAGAAATACCTCACACCCCCTAAACAATCCATTAAATCTTCTATCCTAGGAATGGGGAATCTGTATCTTATTGTGATCTTGTTGATAGCTCTGGAATCTATACATAATCTCCACATGCCCCCTTTCTTAGGTGCTAACACAGTGGGCACTGCACAAGGACTTATACTCTTTCTTATTAATCCTTGATCAAATAACTCTTGAATCTATCTAGCTACCTCTTTGTTTTGTTCAGGAGTCATCTTGTATGCTACTTTGTTTGGCAAAGAAACTCCTGGTATAAATTCAATTTGATGACTAATGGCTCTAGGAGGAGGTAATGTTGCTGGTTGTCCATCACTGATGATGCTCTTAAAGTTATCAAGAAGTTGTTGCACTTCTTGTGGGATCTCAACTTGTTTTGCTTTCTTATCCTCCTTAGGTTTCACTACAAGTGCATAACCAATCCCATCTCCCTCTTTCATGGTTTGGATGAACTCTTTGTCATTGACTAATAGCACTTTAGGTGCCTGTGGTTTGATGTTCTTTGTCTCTTCACTAAGGGACTGAATTTTGTAGACAATGCCATTCTTTTGAAAGGAATATGTGTTTTTTTCACCATCATGGTGTGCCCTTTTGTCAAATTGCCAAGGTCTACCCAATAGTAGATGGCAAGCATCCATGGGAAGGATGTCACATAGTATCCTATCCTTGTATTCACCTATATTGAAGTCTACCCATGCTTGTTCATTCACTAGGACATGTTGCCCCTTGTTTAACCAAGTTACCTTGTAGGGTTCACTGTGCTTCATTCTAGGTAGGTTCAATTTTCTAACTACCTCCTTTGAGATAATATTATCTATGGAGCCTGAATCAATAATCACCTTACATACCTTGCCCAAGATTTTGCACTTGATCCTGAATAATGCTCTTCTTTGAGACACTTCACACTTATGAGGTTCTTGCATCAATACTCTCCTCATCATTAGACTTTCACCATCTTCGGGTGCTAGGTGCATTGTTGGAGTTCTTATACTACTCCCTTCCTCCTGAACATAGTTCACTTTTCTTTCACCTCCATGGGAAGAACTAGGCTTTTCAGGACACCTATAAGCAGGATGACCCAATTACTGATAGTTGTAGCATTTCATTGTGGAGAAATAAGACCCTCTACCTGGGCCACTAGACCTACCCCTTCCTGGGTTGCTTGATCCCCTTCCCCTAAAATTAGGTTTGCTCTGAGAATCCCCGCTTTTCTCTATAAGCTTAGATTCCCCCTAGGACCTTTGGTCTATGTGTCTTCCCCCAAAACTGCCTCGATGGCCTCGACCATCTTTGCCTCTTCCTCTATCTCTGTTATGTTGCTCTTGCTTCTTCCTACTCCTTTCCTCTACCTTGAGTGCAAGTTCATAGCACTTTTGGACTATTGTAGGGCACAACAAACTTAACTCTTCCTGTATGTTCCATCTCAAACCATTGAGATACCTAGCAACCTTGACATTCTCATCCTCTTGGATCTTTGACCTAAGGCATAGCTTCTGAAACTCCTCGGTGTAGGTGTTGACATCTAACTCTTTTTGCCTAGGGTTTTGCCTTCTCCTATGGAGTTGTATTTCATAGTCCTCTAGAATGTAAGCCTCTCTGATCTTGGACAACATTCCCTTCCAAGTTGCTATGGGCCTTTTGTCGTCTTTCTCACGTTCATCCTGAATGAACTTCCACCATGTTAAGGCAGCTCCTCTCAACCTGGACTTAGCCACCTTCACTTTTTGGGCCTCTGTCACATCATCACACTCAAAATGGTTCTCAAGCTCCTCAATCCACTCCATGACCACTTCTAGGTCCATTTTACCACTAAATAGTGGGACTCCTTCTAGTGTTCTCCCACTCATAGCCTTTAAGGCTTTCAAAAAGGGTTCATTCTCTATCATAGGGTCTGGTATAGGGGTCTCATCCTCTATAGCTATTAGCTTACCCCTCCCTTATGTTCCCTCTATCTTATTGTTGGCTTCATCTGCCTTCACTTCTACTTCACCCAACTTCTGCTCTAAAAGGTCTAGCTTCAATTTGAGTAACCTATATTCTTCTTCTTAGTCTTCCACTTTCTTTGCTAGTTCTGCATTTGTCACCATGGTTACCAAATTGCTACTTCTTCCCAAGTGTAGTTGTGCTCTGATACCACTATGATAGGGAGGTAGGCAAGTGGAATTCTCAAGTGACTTGTATGTTCACTAAGTATAGGTCTTTAATAATTTCAAGGTATTGTTGTTGTAATCAGAGTGCAAGGTTCATAGACAACCTGAAACTTCCTCTTGATCCACTTCCCTAAGACAAGACTTCTTGGTTGCTCAAGGGCTTCAACCCCATAAACCACTCTAGCTTGATAAACTAACTCCTTGTTCATCCTCTTGGCATTCATTTCTCTATCCCTAACCTACTCCCTAACTACACAAGGTCTCCTTTTGTTGGTTTACACATTGATACTAAGTTTTGCTCCCAATGGTGTCTTTTGTCTTCTACGTTTTGAGATGTAGAAGTCCTCCTCAAGTGCTAAAACTAATTTTTTGGAGTCTACCCCACAAAAGGTGTCAAATTCATGTGAGGAAAACTTGTTTCAACTAGCATTGATGTCTTTTGTGCTTTACATTCACCATTTGTGTACCCGATTTGATCAAAACTCAATTTTGAGGCCTAAAAAGGCTACAAGCAATTAGCCCTCCTTTTGGGGTTTTGTGCTCACCCGGCTCAAGAGATGGACTTCCATACTGAAAGCATCACATATTTGGATACCCTTTTGGGGGTTCTTGAAGATTTACCAAGTTTAGGGGTCCCTAAAGCCTTCTCCGTGACTGTCCCAAAAATGGGCATAAAAAGAGGGTTTTGGTAGGGCTTGTTGGCAAAAACCAAATTTCAAACTTGGGGTCCTCCAAATGACTCACGGACACCTAATTATACCTTTCTATTCACTAACCAGGCCATAAACAAGAAGGTTTAAACCTCACAAAGTGAAGAACAAGATTTTCATAAAATGCACAAAAGGGAAATGCAACATTTGACAACTTTTCACTTTTTGCCTTCTACAAACACAACTTTGCAAAACTTCCAATTACAACTGAAGCATATGAACATGGCCAATATTAGAGACAAGAAAGAATCCAATTTTCCCTACACAAAAGGCATTAGGCAATTACAAATAGCAAATAGTTCACTGTCAAACTAAATAGGACTGCATTTTTCTCTTTTCACTGTTTTTCCCACTTTGGACCTGCACTTTACAATGTTAAAACTCTTATTTGAAGGTCTGGTTGTGCTTTCTTAGCAATGCTTTGCCTTCTTCATACATGAATTCCTTCATACCTGCAACTTGGAGAGGAGAAATTCATGTACAACTTCAACAAACATGCAAAAATCAGTCATATTTTACTGTGACAGCCTGCTGGGCGTTTTTCATTTTGCCTAAAGAGATCATTGTTTGATCTTGGCATTTACAATACCCATGGGCAGGGCTTACACCTCTCTTTGTTCTTGTTTACAAACAAACAAAGTATTGACAGAGGGTTTCACACACCAATGAATGGTGGAGAGCAAACAAGGAAGGAAAACTACTACCTGTAGACACCCAAAATTGTCCAGTCTAATTAAATAAATATTTTATTTATTTAATTATCTAAGCTTAATTCTTCTATTAATTAAATAAATCTTTATTTATTTAATTAATTCATTTATCCTCTTCTAGCCTTATTTCTCATTTAAATAAATACATTTATTTATTTAAATTATCCTTTTTCTAAATTAAATAAATATTTTATTTATTTTCTTCTATTAATTAAATAAATCTTTATTTATTTAATCAATTCATTAGCTTTTTCTACTCATGACACATGTCATTCATCTCTTAATTCATACACTACCTACCCCTTTCATTATTTTATTATTTCTTTTACCTACCCTCTAATCATAGCCGACCTCCTTTTACACCTCTCAATCTTATCCCTCCATTTCATATAGTGTCTTCTATATAAGGAGATGCTTCCCTCATTATCAAACCCTAATCGTTCTATGCATTTTAATCAATTTATGCAATTGACTACACTACGATCCTACTTGCAACCACGTTCCATTCTTTGTTGAGCTCTTGTACACATAAAATCTGAGAGCAAACATATCAAGCAAGATCAATGGAAATAGGAAGAATGGAGATCAAAACCCTATTGGACATGTGAAGGTATAATCTTTTTGATTTCGTTTGATTTGCATTGTCTTAGGTAATCTTCATATGTTATGGTGGATCTTTGTTGTTGTTAGGCTAGGGTTTTGTGGTTGAATCCATTTAGCCTTTCAATATCATTATTATTGTTATCCATTTTCACCATATACATTTTGGCATGCCCGGTGGGACCCTTGTCCCTTTTGCATTTAACATCTTTATTGCAGATTTTGTATTTTGAAGTTGCAAATCTGACGTTTTCGGCAGCATTTTGATATTCCCGCATCTGCGCACTTTCGGATCGCATTTTTGTTTTTTTGGCACATCTACGACATCTGGAATCACGTCTATGTTACTGGCAATATTTTATTTTGCAGGTTCTGGGAAAGCATGTTTGTGTTATTTAGTCGCGTCTGTGGTGTTTTTAGCTGCGTCCGTGACCAAAGGTCGCATCTACGTTCTATAGCCGCGTCTGTGCATCATAGAACCGCGTCTATGTCACGAAGTCGCATCTGTGTTGAGGGTAATCGCGTCTATGTTCACAAGTTTCAAATTTTGGGTTTATTGATTCAGTTTTTGGATTTTGCATCTAGGGCTTCAGATCCAGTTTATTTTGAGCTAACATTTTCAGGTCTAGCTAACGAAATTGGTGCAGCTTGTCTTGAAAGCAAAATCGTTTGGTTGAAGGCCCCTATTTTCACAAAATCTTTCGGATCTAAAATTTACCTAACTTGTGTGCTTGCAGGAAGGGGTGATTATTTGAAACAATCCAAACTACTAACAAATCTTTGTTGCAGGTCCTTGGCAAGGGTTTTTGGATTTTTATTGTGTGCCTTGTTTTCATAGACTAGTGAACACTTCAATTGGTGCACTAAAATTAAATCATTGTCTTTTGTGTCTTGAGCAATAGGCTCTTTTTGTTTAATCTTTAGAGGGCCTGTCTTCCCATGTGGTCATTAGGACTACTAGTGAGAAGAGAACGACCCAAGTGGTAGTGAGCAAAACCCACCTCTTCCGAACCACTATAAACAAATGTATTCATGGTGAAAACTATGAATAACGTGTGCTGATTAGTTCATACCGACACTATGTCTCCCCATAAACCCGTTTGATCAAATTTATTTGATCATTTGTAGGGCGTAACCCCTACCGGCTGGGAGCCTTCTGTATTTACAGAGCTAAAAGTGCCACATGTATGGCCACACGAGCAGATGCCCTTACTAGCACCTTTTTGTTTTAGAAGCCCAAATCCTTCTAGTTGTTGGGGTAGGAGGTCGGACCTCTGGTAGCGGCCCACACACATACGGTTCTTAGTAGAGATACAAAGTTTGCCACGGGGAGTTTTCATGGGGACTGATGCTTGGCTGACCCGAGAAGTGAGTGCCAAGGGTGGAGCCAGTGAGGTCAAGCATCTAAGTATCCGCTCTGAATAGTGTAGCCACGGGAGTAAAACCCCATGTGGGATCAACAACTATTGTCTTGGCCAGCCATAAGAATTGTGCTTTGACTTATTTTAAACATTCAAAACATTCAAGACCAAACAACAAAATATTGTGTCTTTTGTGTCTTCAAGTGTATGCAAAACATTTTTACATCAAACAACACACTTTTCTTGGAGTCATTTTTGAGTCTAAACACTTGCAAAAAGAGGGAGAGTCTTTTGCATCATTTTTACAAAGATGGAGGAATCTAGCCAGCAGATGCTCTTGTGAAATTCCACAAAAACAAATGGTAGAGATGTTCACCCAGAATGTTAACAAAGACATCGGTTATGACTTAAGAAAATCTTGTTTGTCCACCTTCAAGGACGTCATTGAAAAAGGCTTAGCAACAAAGACGGTCCTAATTGAACAAGGAGTCATTAAGATAGTCAAGGAAAACAAAGATGACTTTAAAGGAAAAGACAAGCCAAGATTTTGGAATAGAAACAAGAACACAGTCAATGATGGTGTTGTTGATGCCAACACAGTGTGACCCAAATTCATCTTTTTAGGATCAAGTTCTACAAACAATCAAGTGAATACTCAAACAACTTCCAGATCACGAAGGAAGTACACTCCATTGGGAGAACCAGTTGAGTCAGTTTTCAAGAAGCTAGTGGCAAACAAGGTAATCACAGTTCCAGATTTTCCTCCATATGAACCAAAGGTCAAGCCAAATTGGTTGAATGATGATGAGTATTGTGAATTTCATAAGAGCAAGGGTCATAAGATAGGAAATTGTCATCGACAAAAGAACATCATACAAGATCTCATTGATAGAGGTGATATTGAAATTGAAGGACACTCATCCAATCAAGAACATGAGATGTTTAAGGAACCATTCCCAAAACATGACAAGGGAAAAGCTAAAGCCATAGAGGATCAAACCAACTATACTAGAGCATCCTACAACTATGATTCAACTATCAATCACACCTCGATGGACAATTATGTCTCTACCATTATCATCAAGGACAAAGCATCTGAGAATTCTACTTGGAGACCCAGGATTGTCCTAAAAGGCGTTGGATCTTCTTCTGAACCTACCTCTAAATGTCATGTTAAAACCCACCGAGGTAAAATCACTTTGCAAGGTGCTCCAACTAAAAACACTACTTCTTCATCAACCAAACCTGAGTATGACCTTGTAGAACAGTTAGGGAAGACACCCGCGCTAATCTCCGTTCTTGAGCTCTTACGCATATCCCCCGCACATAAGGCCATTCTTGACAAAAACTTGAGAGACACTACCGTTCCTACTGATCTGAACGTGGACCAGTTTTAGGCCATGGTGGGATACCTTTCCGTTCCACATTCACTTACATTCACAGAAGCTGATGACGCCTCCGTAAGCTAGCCACATAATGCACTGCTACACGTTGAAGCCTTCATACACAAACATCGAATAAAAAGAGTCTTGATAGATGGAGGAGCAGTTCTAAACATTTGCACATTGAGCACTATTATACAATTGGAATATTCTGATAAAGCTGTGAATTCTACAAAGCAAATCACCATTAAGGCATATGATGACGAAGAGAGTTCATCCAAGGGCACTGTCACCTTACCTCTCAGAGTTGGACCAGTTACAAAGGATGTGGTTTGCCAAGTCTTGGACTTAGATCTCACTTATAACATATTACTAGGATGCCCTTGGATTCATGAAATGAGAGTAGTCCCATCCACATATCACCAATGCATTAAGTTTCCTCATAATGGAGTGGAAGTAATAGTTAACGGTGATCCTAATCCGTTCATATACTACAATAACCTGAGATCAAGGACTGAGACCATCATTCCCAGTAATCGTGAAGTTGTTCCTTCCTCAGCATACATTGACCCTGAGTCATTAAAACCTTCAACATTAAAACAAGGTGAGCTTAAGGGCAAGTTTCAAGACAAGGGTATGGGGGAATACACTTTAAATCAGACCATGTACTTACGACAAGTCATGAGCTCCCCAAAAGAATATGGAAGACCACATCCTAACAAGCAAGTATCCATCATGATACTCAAATGGGACCCTACTACCTTTCAAAGATGGGATGAACTAGAAGAGGAAGATTTATACAAAATGCTTTACAGAGACAATGAAGATGACACACAAGATCACATCAGTCTACCATGTGAGAAATATGGCAAAGGCTTCAAAATTCTACAAAAATTTGGGTATGATGGAAAAAGCCCTCTTGTGTTATGAAAGGAAGGCATCATTGAACCTTTACAACCTGAATTGACTTTCAAAAAGAAATGCTCGAAAGGACTTGGTTTCTTAACTTCCAAGGTCCACACCCAAAGGACAGAAGAAGCCTTACAAATCAAAGCTGCCAAAATTCAAAAAGAGGATTTTTATTCCATAGATTCCAACGAATGGGAATGGGGTTCCGACAAGTCTTCCAGTGACTACGAGCTCACCAAGATATTCTGAGAGCCAGATGAACCAACAGAAGAAGAGGAATTTTATAACAAGTTCAGAGTTGGTCAAGAAACAACCCATGAGATTCCACATAGTCATTGTCTCAAGGTTCTAGGTTGAAATCACATAGGATGAGAACACATGTCCCAGAATGCGCTACTAGTGATGATAATTTGGATTCGCTCACGATCAAGACTGATGAGGAGAGTGCCATCTATGACCTCAATAATCACCTTGACATACCCGAATATAACTACATCTTCACTCTTAGCCCCGCTAACTTCGAAGACATTAACGGCCTTCCCCTTGTTCACCACCAACTCATTGACTGGGATCATGAAGGACCTGCACAGTTTGACACATTTCAAAATGATGAAGCTTTTATTGACTATCTGGGCATACGAGATGATCTTCCTCCTGGGGACCATAAAGTAGGATACACAATAGAACTCAATAGCATGCCATATTTTGTTGAGGGTGTCAGACCTTCTAGTCGCAAAAATGTGAAAATAAGAACAAATCAAGGGTCTTATGGCGAAAACCACACTGTGGCGCTATCTGACCCCAAAAAAGTAAAAATAAAGGACGTATCTAAGGGCGAAAACCTCTTTGAGGCACCCAAAGATGGAAGGCTCGACATTCTCCCAGCATCATATGAGGAAAAGTCATCCATGTTGGTAGAGGAGACTATCCAAACAAACATTGGTACAGAAGAGGTTCCACACAACATATTCCTAGGTCAATCATTGACAGAGTCTGAAAGGTCAAAATTCATAAGTTTCTTCAAAGAACATCAAATCAACTTTGCCTTGTCATACGCTGATATGCCTGGATTGGATCCAGATTTGGTAATGCATCATTTGATAGTCAAACTGGGGGCAAAACTAGTGAAACAGAAATTAAGAAAAATGCATCCACAAGTCGCATTATTGGTCAAAGAAGAGCTTGAGAAATTATTGGATGTCGGATTCATACGCCCAATTGATTATCCCAAATGGATCTCCAACTTAGTGCCTGTCAGTAAACCAGATTGCAGCATCAGAATATGTACAAATTTCAGAGACATCAACAAAGTTTGTCCAAAGAATGACTTCCCATTACCAAATATTGACTTGATTGTTGATCTCACAGTAGGTCATGAAATGTTATCATTGAAGGATGGATTCTCTAGTTCTAATCAAACAAGGATCGCGCCCGAGGATCAACACAAAACATCATTCACTTGTCCGTGGGGAACTTTCTGCTAGAATGTCATGCCCTTCAGGCTAAAGAATGCAGGTGCTACATATCAAAGAGCCATGACTACTATCTTTCATGATCTCATGCACGTCACCATGGAGGATTATGTCGATGACCTCTTGGGCAAATCAATAGATAGAAATACACATTTGGACATACTTTCAGTCATCTTTGATCGGTTGGAAAAATACAAAGTAAGATTAAACCCCAAGAAAAGTGTCTTTGGAGTAACCTCCGGGAAGCTCCTAGGGTTCATTGTATCCAAAAGAACAATTGAAGCTGATCGAACAAAAGTAAAAGCCATCTTGGAGATGCAACCACCAAGAAATATCAGTCAACTTCGATCCTTACAAGGCAGACTCTAGTCCATCTGAAGATTCATAGCACAACTTGCAGATAAGTGTAATCCTTTTCAGCACCTGCTACATAAAAACATCAAATTCAAATGGGATGATAACTGTCAACAGGCTTTCCAGACACTCAAAGATTATCTTCTAAATCCGTCAGTTTTGATGCCACCAGTTCCAAATCAACCTTTGTTACTATACATATCAGCTACTCCAACAGCACTGGGGCACTCTTAGCACAACGAATTGCTAAGGGCAAAGAAAAAGTAGTATACTATATCAGTCGCACATTGGTGGGATATGAGCTAAATTACACACCAATTGAGCATTCATGTCTCGCCGTGGTCTTTGCTTCACAGAAATTATGACATTACATGCTCACTCATAAGACTAAGTTAGTTGCAAGGATCGATCCATTGAAATACCTTCTCAATAAAGCAACACTTAATGGGCGACTAGCCAAATGGGTAATGATCCTGAGTGAATTCGACATTGAGTATGTGGACAGAAAAGCAATAAAAGGAAAAGCCATCACAGATCAATTAGTAGATGCTCCCATGATAGATGATGTTCCTCTAAGTTCAGAATTTCTAGATGAATCTATTTTGACAATGTCACATGCAAAGCCATGGCAACTGTACTTCGACGGCTCATACACACAGGATGGGGCAGGAGCTGGCATCCTCTTTATAACTCCTCAAGGGGATTCTATAAAAAAATCATACCGCTTATCATTTCCTTGCACTAACAATATAGCGGAATATGAGGCATTAACAACAGGATTACGAATTGCAGTTCAATGGAAGATCCAGGAACTTCGTGTTTTTGGGGACTCCCAACTTGTCATCCATCAAGCAACTAATGATTACCAAACAAAAGATGAAAAATTAATGCCTTATAAACAAATGGTGGATAACCTGAAACAACACTTCACAGAGATAGACTTTGAGCAGATACCAAGAGAGCAAAATCGCATCGCAAATGCCATGGCTACAATTGCTTCACTAATTGATCTATGTCCAAACGAGACCCGCTATGAGTTCTTGGTGGATAACCTTTTGGTTACTTCATATGAGATCATACCTACTGAGATGATATTTGTTGTCGGTCCCGAATCCCAGTTATATGATTCCATTTTGACATACCTTCGTGACAATACTCTACCTCCTGATCTATCAAATAACCAACGTCACACTTTTATTCGCCAATCCTCTCGATAAGTCATCTTAGCTGATATCCTATACCGGCAAGGTTTAGATGGCACTCTTCTTAGATGTTTAGAAAGCGACGAGGCTCAGATTGCGTTACGTGAAGTGCATGAAGGGATATGTGGTCCGCATGCTAGTGGTCCTACCTTGGCCAATAAACTCATCAGGACTGGATATTACTGGCCCAATATGGAAAAAGACTCATATCAGTTTGTCAAGAAATGTAAGCAATGTCAAATTCATGGAGACCTCATACATGCACCAACACAAGAACTTCAACCACTTGCGTCTCCTTGGCCCTTTTGTTAGTGGGGACTCGATCTCATAGGCAAGATTCACCCTCCTTCGTCCAATGGTCATAAATTCATTATCACTGCCACAGAGTATTTTACAAAATGGATTGAAGCTGTGCCTCTCACACAAGTTATAGGAAAACAAATTGCTACATTTATCCTCAACAATATCATTTGCCGATACGGTATTCCTCTTTCCATTTTCACTGATAACGGGCGTCTCTTCAAAAATTAGGATGTTTGTGAACTCTGTGACCGCTTCCATATTTCCCATCATTTCTCCACACCATATTACCCCCAATGTAATGGCCAATTTGAGGTGTCTAATAAAACAATCCTTAAAATCTTAAAGAAGATAGTCGATTATGCTGGTCGTAATTGGCATATCCAACTTAATCCTGCACTTTGGGCCTACCACACAAGTGTCCGCACACCTACAGGAGCTACACCCTATTCACTTGTCTACGGCGCTGAATCCATCTTGCCTATTGAGGTTGAGTTAGCCTCTTTACAGGTTTCTTTGCAAAACATCATCAGTGATGAAGACTATAGGGTCTCTCGCTTACAAGAGCTGGAAATACTAGATGAACGAAGACAAACTGCTTTTAATCATCTCAAGGCTTACCAACAACAAATGAGTCGCAGCTACAATCACAAAGTCAAGCCTCGCACATTTGAGGTAGGTGATTTGGTTCTCAGAGAAAACCCCAAAAATCAGCAGATAGAGAGAAGAAGGGAAAGTTCGAACCAAATTGGCTTGGTCCTTACATCATTACAATAGCATATGGATCTGGGGCATATTAGCTCTCAACTATAGAAGGTGAACCTTTGGAGGATCCTATCAACAGCATGCACCTTCGCAGGTTTTACACATAGCTCTTCAGAGTATCCTAATTCAAAAAATACAAAAAAAATTATAAAACAAAAAAATCATTACTTGGTGAAAACCTGGCAAACAGGCGCCTTGTGACACAAAAAAAAAAAAAAACACATTGAAAAATTGAAAAAAGTAAAGAGAAATAATTTTGTCCAATGGTGAAAACCACTTTGGTGGTGCCCTGGGCAAGTACCATGGTGAAAAATGGATCACCAGCGCCATGCGTAGAGACATTGCTCCTCCCTCCTTCAGGATTCACTTTCATTCTTTCACTTTGCACACACTCACAACCTATTCATTCATAATAAACTTACCCATTCCCATCATGGCTTGTTATTGATCTACCTAAGATTGGTTAGCCATTCATAATAAACCTCCCTTTTCACTCCCTTTCCATCCATAATAAATTAGCTCCTATCTGTGGCTAAGGCAAAATCCTACGTCTAGTGATGGGTGTGGAACTGAGAACATCACATGTTTCGAGTAGTACAGTTTCTTCCAGCTTCCTTAAGTTTGTCCGTGTACAGATCCGCAATAAAGCAACATTTGCATAACAGATCCATAATAAAGTTTCATCTTCTCCGCAATAAAGTATCAGTTTCATGGATTCAGTCAGTTTCAGATGAGACAGCAACAACAATGAGCTTCAACAAATCAAATCTTTCAACAGACTCAGACAACATTATGGTTCAATGTTATCTATCCTTTCTGTGAAAGTAAACATTGTGACCACAATCAAATAAGACTTATACAAGTGACAAGAGACACTAAACTTGAGGACTACAATGAATGTTTGTGTCGAGTCTTGGTTTTCTTTTGATTTTTTATCTTTTGGTGACATGTCTTTTATCTTTTCCAGGATGTCTCTGACTAGAGATTATATCTCCAGGATGTCTTTGGCTAGAAAGGCGAGGATGGGGTATCGTCACCTATTTGTATTTGCTGTCTGTGGATTGTCTCTTAGTAATGCTATGACTTGTCCTAGGATATGAGGACACTGAGAGTCAAGTATGAACTAGGGCATTCCTTGTTTGTGACTGTCTTATCTCCATGCAAACAGGTACAATGACTTTCTGGGTCGAACATATGCCTCGATTGTCATAACCTACTTGCCATAATAAAGCTCAATGATGATAACACACAAGAAGCTCTTTCACTTTCATATCTTCTATCTTTCATCCCCCTTTCTTGATTAACTTCCATCATCCTTCTCAAGTCCGCGTAGCCTGCTATCACATGACTGAGTATAATGACACACCAAAAACAGTTGCATTTCATGTAGTTGTACCTACATTACCACATATAAGCATGTCATACATACATATAGATATCACAAATACATCACATCCTGCACACAACACCTGTTAGCACAATAATCATTTGCATTATCATATTCATCTACATTACATACATTCACATTTGCATCATGCATACACATAAAAGAACCAAAAAAATATTGCATTGCATCATATACACATTTGCATCCATAACATAAAACAAACATCACATAAGAACATCTCATCATATAGGTACACATGCATATAGCTATCGCAAAGATGAATCATCTCATATATATAATACTAAAGTGTCATGATACAATGATGTCAAAATCATATGGCTACAAAAGTACACGCAGGTGTCTACATCATCATACAAAAATGGTTCAATACTGATACATAGGGAGCCCTCTATGGCTATGATAAACTCCCTCCCTTGGAGCCACCTCGCCTCAATGGAATCTGAGCCCCTGAAGGACCTGCCCCAGGATCATCCCTCCTGTCTCCTCTATTTGGTGGTGGTGGAGGACCCATAACCCCACCACTCAATGCCTGTCTCCTCGGACTCCCTCCCATAGCTATCGTTGTCCGCAATGGTCTATGGAAGCTCCTCGCCCGCTGATCCGCTGGCACTGCACCATAATAGAGATCCCACCAGTAGGCAATCTCCTCCCCTGCCCGTAAGACATAGGCGTATCTGGCCCCTGTGTCCTCTGCTGTCTGTCTCCCAGCCCTCAATGCTGTCTCAGCCTCTGTATAACGTTGAATAGCCTAATCCCGCTCCCGCTCAGTATCTCTGAGCCTCCTCCTAAGCCGATCCCTCTCCCTCTCCAACTCTTGGATCTCATCTTCTTGTCCCTAGCAGATCTCCCTCAGCTCTATCAGCTCATCCTCCTCTGCATCAGCCCCCTCTGGCTCTTCCTGTGGCTCCCCCTGTATGGGTGCCTGCCCCTGTGCCTGTGCCTATACCTATACGGGTGCCTGCCTCTGTGCCTATACCTATACTGGTACCTGTCCCTGTCCCTGTCCCTATCCCTGTCCCTGTCCCTGTCTGGGACCCTATGTTGCTGGCACCTGTAGCGGCAATCCACCGCGACCCCTCACCACCCGAGCCTGCCTCTCCTCTCCACCCTCCCTCTGTGGTGCAACCCTCCTCTCTCCAACTACTCCCCTCCTCCTCCGTCGACCTCTGCCCCCATCACCTCCACCATCATCATCATCCCTACCACCATCTCCATCTAAGGCCTCTCTCGGATCTATCAGGTGCAAGAATGGATGCTCCGCCCAGTATGTTGTATACTCGGCATCCATGCCGGCATCCTCAATCTCTGGCCACATATCCCAAGGTAGGGGCATCATCTCTACCAGCTGCATAACCTCTTGATCATATGATCATAGGGGCCCAAACTGTGCCTAATCTCTCACAGTCCGTGCATACATGCCTGAGCCCCATGGCATCCTCTAGATCCTGCCAAACTGCCTGCCAACCCTGTCCACTAGCTGCCTCTCCAGCACATAGGGCATCTGCCCAATCAGATACCTACTCCGGAAGGTGTAGGGAAGCTCAACTACATCATCCTCCCACTGCTCACATCCCAGGTATGGTCTCCATATGACCATGTCAATATCATCTATCACTCGCCGCCAATGCTCCAACCTGCCAATCCATGGCTGCGACGTGATCATGTCATACAAGTGAACAAAACTGCATCCATGACCCCTGCCTCTGAAGTGTATTGGCCTCATCACTGGTAGATGCTCATAAGCCCACACCTACAGCAATGTCACCCCACAGCCTAATCCCACTGATCCGTGGTATACAAACTGATGCAGCTCATAGTAGAGGTGTGCCAGCACACACAATCCCCAGGCATATCTGGTGTGCTGTGTCACCAATGTCTCTAGTGCTCCTCCCCAGCCTACAGCCAACCCCTGTGTCACCCTATCCGAACACAAGAACCCACTGATCACTCCCCCTACCACTGCTGGTAGTGCTAGCCCTGTAGCTGTCATAGTATCCCATGCCACATGTCCAGCTCATCTCTAGTCTTGGGTCCTGGAACACTCATCTCAGGGCCTCCCTATCTCCATCTCGATCATATGGGATCAGCTCCCCATCGATCGGTATCCATAGGATCCTGTATACATCCTCAAGGGTGACTGTTGTCTCCCCCATCGGCAAATGAAAAGTACATGTCTCGGAGTGCCATCTCTTCGCCAGTGCAATCAACAGTCCCATGTTTGCCCAAAACTCAGGCACATATAGAACATGTCTCAATCCCATAGCCTCGATAGTTGCTTGCTCCTCAGCTGTCATCTCAGGTCGCAACCTCTGAGTCGACGGGAATATCTCCCGTGACTCCAGCATCAGCAAATACTCTTGCAGTCAAGCAAATCAATCATGTCAGTCATAGTGACATTCCCTGTTTATCACAAAATGCTACTTTTTATCTAAATGCATATGGCATTCTATCCTAGTGACACTCACTGTTCATCACAAAGTTTTGCTTCTATCCTAGTGGTACTCCCTGTTCATCACAAAGTACTACGTGTGTGGCACTCCCTATTCATCACAAAGTGTTGCTCACATTTGCACTCACTGTTCATCACAAAGTGCTGCTCATATTTTAGGTACTCCCTATTCATCACAAAGTACTCTATCTTGGTACTCACTATTCATCACAAAGTGCCTTGATCTATCCTAGTCTTCCCTTGAGGACCTGCTTGAGTGTATCCTCTCAGCAGCTTATCCAATCGATAGCGTATGTTCATCACAGAACTATCGATTTGACCTAGAAGACACAAATTCACATTTTTGGACACAAACGTGCTTAAGGACTGCATAGACGCGCCTGCCCATCACAAACATGGCCGCATTTGACATAGACACGGTTTCAAACACAAACATGCCTGGCACAAACACAGACGCGCCTCGCGAGCATAGACGCGCCTGGCACCAACACAAATGCGCTTAAACATTTTTGACATTTTTTGGGACCCTATTCTAAGTGCATTTATTGCTCTACCTACCATGAATTAATGACAAGAATAAATGCGTCAAAGTACAAGGAGGTTTGGTGGTACTTATTGGCTCTCTTGCCTCAGCTGGCCTCTGAAATCGGCAAACGCAGTCGAATCTGTGAACGAAAGCCATCGCTGTTGACTGCTACTGCTCTATTTTCGCTCTGCACTCTACTCTTGTGGATGTGTAGATGACAACAAGGATGTATTTCCCCCATGGTCTATCTTATAGACTATCCTATCCCTCATTTCCTGAGTCAGTCTTCATTATCCCGTGACTCTGTCACTTTATCTGGTCAGTCCATTCTAGCCTTTCTTTCTTATTGAGAGATTGTCTGCAATCTTTTCAAACATTTTCATCCAATCTCTCGAGGGAGCATATCATTCCCATCTTGGGGCAACTCTGTATCAGTTCATCTTATCTTCTTTGAAACAACGTGACAAGCCACATTGTCTCAAAGAGGGGCAAAATGTAGACACCCAAAATTGTCCAGTCTAATTAAATAAATATTTTATTTATTTAATTATCTAAGCTTAATTCTTCTATTAATTAAATAAATCTTTATTTATTTAATTAATTCATTTATCCTCTTCTAGCCTTATTTCTCATTTAAATAAATACATTTATTTATTTAAATTATCCTTTTTCTAAATTAAATAAATAGTTTATTTATTTTCTTCTATTAATTAAATAAATCTTTATTTATTTAATTAATTCATTAGCTTTTTCTACTCATGACACATGTCATTCATCTCTTAATTCATACACTACCTACCCCTTTCATTATTTTATTATTTCTTTTACCTACCCTCTAATCATAGCCGACCTCCTTTTACACCTCTCAATCTTATCCCTCCATTTCATATAGTGTCTTCTATATAAGGAGATGCTTCCCTCATTATCAAATTTTAACCGTTCTATGCATTCTAATCAATTTATGCAATTGACTACACTACGATCCTACTTCCAACCACGTTTCGTTCTTTGTTGAGCTCTTGGGCACATAAAATCTGAGAGCAAACATATCAAGAAAGATCAATGGAGATAGGAAGAATGGAGATCAAAACCCTATTGGACATGTGAAGGTATAATCTTTGTGATTTCATTTGATTTGCATTGTCTTAGGTAATCTTCATATGTTATGGTGGATCTTTGTTGTTGTTAGGCTAGGGTTTTGTGGTTGAATTCATTTAGCCTTTCGATATCGTTATTATTGTTATCCATTTTCACCATATACACTACCAAACAATGACTCACTATTTTGGTTTACAATTCATAAAACTAAAACATATAACCTTCCTTTACCAAGATTAGGAAGCCTCTTTGCTTGCACATATCACTTGGACATCACATAGGACTGTTCACCAAAAGAATGCAATTGCTATGGGAGAGAAAAGCATCAAACTTATGCAAGACCCTAGCCAAATGGCATACTTTCCTAGGGCTCCATGGCCACAAAACTCCTTGTACCTGCACTCTTGAAACCAAGACACATATTTACATAATTTACAAATTGACCAATTGGTTCTTGAGAAGCCATGAACATTTTAGGACTTCAAGAAACCAAGTTGGTCAAGCATCCTTGCCCAAATTCCTAAACAGGGCAGTGAAACTGTCAAATCAAACCAATTTTGCTACAACTTCAAAACTTAATCAAATTTAATGCCACCAAAGGGAGAAGTCTAAGAAAACATAGTAGATACTGAAAATGCAAGAACAGTATGGAAAAGTACAGCAAGTGTACGGATTGTTGCTCACACCAAGTTAGAAACTAGGGAAAACAAGGTAAAATGAGTGCAAACTTTCATAATGATTAAAAAATCCGATTGAACAACCATTACAATAGTTCCAACAAGAGAATAAATATCATTCCAGGTTGGTTAACCTCTTGTACGGATAGGTACATGTCCAAGCATACTAAATTTGACATTTTGGATGCCTAAAATGACAACTTTTATGCCTAGAAGGTGTAAGGTTGAACTCAAAAACCCACAAAACACTTAAGAACACTTATCTCACCTACAAACCAAACACAAAACATACCTAGACCTTTTCAAAATAAAATCACATTAAAAACTCACTTTTTACAACATTTTGCCAGGCAACTCCAAAACTGGTAATTTTGAGCAAAACAAGAAAACAAGAAACAAAACCTCACAATGAGTTCAAAACTCATCCAAACAACTTAAACAACCATTCCCACTCAAAGCTAATGAAAATCACACTTACTCTCAAACCTATGTTGAAAATGAGGCCTAGGTGCTCCTGCACCACATCCATCAAGTTTCATCCAACAATGCTCATGGCCTCGATGGAGAGATGGGATCTGGATACCACCACTTTTGTCATTCCTATGGGGGAGATGATAGTCACACTGGAGGATGTGTACCACATTTTTAGATTCTCTATTAGAGGACAGATGATTAGATATCATACGGATCATACATTGACAGGTTTGAGGAGAGAGAAGATGTATTGTATTGGCAGACCCATACATACCGAGACAAAGGGTCAGTTCCTCATTAGTTGGTTACTTCACCCTGTCGGCAAAGTTCCACTCATGAGGAGATTGATGATAGCTATAGTGAGGCTAGCCATTTTCCCCAATGGACAAGGTAGTCACTTACATGAGGGCCTTACATATGTCATCTATGTGATGGAGGAGCAACACATTGTATTCTCATGGGATGGATCATGATAGCCCATCTCTACCATGACTTGGGAGATTTTTCATTTGGAGAGGGATGGAATTTGATGACTTACACCCTTCGGCAGATCTGGATGTTTGAGCATATTACGTGTACTAGGCTAGCATAGTTTCCAGTGGCTTTGGATATTGATGAGCCTAGGTCATATGTTTATCCACTCACTAGACCATGGAAAAGGGGTGATCTATTATAATAAAGAGTGACTATTGACAAGTTGAGATCAAATGATATTGTGTGGAGGTCATGTCGGTGGATGGCCACTTAGCCAAATCAGTGCAGATATATTTGCCTCATGCAAAGGAACTCCTTTCGATAAGGTCACCATGGCTACATTGTCATCTCATTCTATCATGATCGAGTGAGGCAATAGTTTGGTTTAGAACTAAGTGTTCCTTCATCCGTATCGATCTACATACAACACTCTCAAGCTATCGTGAGACTGGGAGAAGTCCCTAGGCCTACCGCTAATGAAATAGAGTTAACAAATTTAGATGATGAGGATACAGATATAGTGGTTCCATTCAATGATGATGTCGGAGTGCAGCACAGCTACATCACATGGTGGGATAAGAACTACCTCGGAATATTCCCATAGACTATATGAGGGGGAATCCCAACCCATGGATGAGAGGAGATGATTCATATAGTGCTGATCACGAGGCCTTTGAGGATCCTGACAAAATTCAGGATTAATAGGATGAAAGAAAGGAGGGAGATTAGGAGGAGGTTGATATTGAGGGGGGGGAGCGAGACAGTAGGAGGAGGGAGGACATGAGGGAGATGATGATGAAGATGAGTAGGAGGATGAGGATGAGGATGATGGGGAGGATGAGGATGATGATGAGGAGGATGAGGAGGATGATGAGGAGGACAAGGATGATTCCTGTGATCATACAAGTCCTAAAACCATAGCCCTAGATCCTCCAGTAGTAGGAGATAGAGGAGAGGATATAGCGAGAGGTGTGGAAGATACAACCCTAGAGAGGTCAATCTCAAGCTTATGCTAGTCATCTTTGACATGCCTACATCTTGAGGTACCAAAGCACTATGAGTGTGGGGAAGGGAGTGGCTCCAAACTACAAACGCTTGTAGCACTGGCCCATATCATGTGTGATTCACACTAGAAGGAAGGAGATCCAGGTAAGGCCATATTATTATTTTAAGTTAGTCATTTTAAATTCTAAAGATGATGTTTATATAACTAATCCTATTATGTCTTCTACAGTCGGTGTATAGGGATGGCGAGCTCTTATCCAACACACATTGTCTAACAATGTCATGTCATCATGTATTCCTCAATCTTTACAGATCATGCATAGACCTAGAGAAGTGTGGGACAACATGAATATTTATTTGATTTAGTGTGGATTTTGTTGGATCTTGGACAAGAGGAGAGGGATCAACTATGATGCAAGCTTATAGAGTCCCACATAGAATCAACCATGTATTGAGGCATAGTGATAGACCGAGATCAGAGGAGCTCCTCGAGGAGTCACTCTCGATCCTCTACCCACCACTACACACCTATGGGACCACCACAGCAGGGGCCAGAGGACTCGGGTAGCCACTATACATAGATGGTGATATGTATAGGCCACATTTTATATCTAGTGGTCAATTTTATATATGATGTTCCTAAAAATTTAATTTTATATATATATATATGATGATCTTTGTCTCAAATGTGTTCTTTTAATTGAAAAACAATACGTTATATTGCTTTGATTAAAAAGTAACAAATTTGGAAATATACATGTATGTCTAATTTAATTCTTACGTGATTGATTGCTCAATTCTTCATGATTAAATTGATAAATGTGTGATTCAAGTAAACAACTAAGTGTTTAATTAAATACAACAAGTGATGATGTAGAAATGTGTTTAAGTTCAAACTACATAATTAATCTAATCTAACTAAGGACTTAATTAAACACAATATGATGCATCTTAACTCAAACACATAAAGAAAATTGCATGATAAGCTAGCATAACAAAATGTAAATTCTTAAAAATTTACATAATGAATTCAAGACAATAAAAACTTAAAATATGTTTGACAAGAATGAAGAAATATGGATTAAATACCAATAATTTAATACTACATGCTTTAATGAAGACATGATAACACATCATACAATTAAGATTAAATAAAGAGAAAGAAAAGAAGTGAAAACATATCTAGGCATAGTATCTATGAAGATGTATCACATTTATGGGTTCTGTAAGAGGCGTACCTTCCATATCTACTATTTTATAAGCACCTGACCCATAGACATTAGTGATGATATATGGCCCAAGCCAATTTAGGCTAAACTTTCCTTTTTCTTTAGGTAAATCATTCACGTCACGTTGAATCTCCTATAGAACTAAATCACCCACAGAGAAGGAACATTGAATAACTTTATCATTGTAACTTCATTGTAAGAACTTATGATAGGCTTCAATATGCTCAAGAGAATTTAATGCAACATTCATCAAGCATCTCAAGTTGTTGAAGGCGTTGTCAATAAGATTCATCATCGACTGTCCCTTTAAGATAAATTCTCAACAAGGGAATCTCTAACTCTAAAGGCATAATTGCATCAGCACCATAAAAAAGATTGTAAGAAGTAGTACCCATAGCTATGTGTACACTTTTCTGATAGGCCCAAAGAGCATAGTTTAACTGAGTATGACAATTCTTACCATGCTTATTTATAGTCTTACAAAGAATTTGCTTGATAATACTTTTAGAAGCTTCAGCTTGACCATTAGACCGAGGGTAATAAGGTGTAGAGAAGAGATGTTGGATATGATATTTATCAAGAAATTTCTTCATATATTTATTCTTGAATGAGGTATCTGATAACTCAATGATGAATTGATAGTACTAACCCGATACTGAGAGGGGGGGGTGAATCAGTACAGGAAAAAATATAGTCCTAAACTGGTCTGATAGAAGACACTTCAAATGACTGGCAAACAGTGACATTGGTTTGAAACAGAGTGCAACCGGTAAAGCTAAGACTGACTGAGACAAGCATTAACCGGTTACTCACTTAGCTTTTCACACAACTCAAGACTACCTTACCATTTCTCCCTTATGCATAAATAGGTAATCTACCATCAGATCATAATAACAGCTAGTTCAACAAGTTTTATTGATAGGCAGAAAACACAGAACCATTATATGCTTGACAGACAATAGCAAAGCATCACAAGATAAAAGCATCACACATGACATATTTTTCATGTGGAAACCCAACTGGGAAAAACCATGGCGGGGATGAATACCCACAAGCTGTTTTTGAACTCTTTAGAAGTTTGCTCTGTTAGAAGCCTTGTCCGGTTAGAGACATTACAAAAGGTTCTGCTAGGAACCGATCCTGTTAGGGATCACCCAATTAAGGGATGGCTACAATACCCAGTTAAGGGTTAAACCCTGTTAAAGGTTACCTTGTTAGAGGATTTCAAGAACTTAATAGCTAAAGGATTTTGAACTCAATAGCTTTGAATTACCCTAATAAAGGATTTATAGCAAGCCGGTTAAGGCTACCCTGTTAAGGGATTTTCCAACTATTGAGGTGGTTAGAGATCAACAGGTATTACAATGATTTGGTAATAGCACTCAATGCCAATGCAGATCCGCTTAAGCTCCTCTTCACCTTTTGCACTTACACTCTGCAGGTATCACTTCTCTCCTTTTGGTCTGGCAAGAATTACGTATCCCTTCTCTCGGATACACACACACAACTTTTGCCAACAACCTCAAAAAGGGACATAACATCGACCTTATAGGAAAATAGATAGGTTGGTAGCATAAACTCTAAACCCTAAACCTGTTAGGTTAAGGAATTCAAATGGTTCAATCCTGACTGTTGAGCACACTACATTAAATGCAGCAGTTCTTGATCCAATCTCAAGACATTCTCCATCGTCCATTTCCATCAATTTCATGGTGGCTGATAACCCATCACACATTATGACTTTTTTATAGACTTTGCACATTCTCGAGGTAGATAGGAACAATATCCTTCATGCAAGATCCTTCACACGCACAAGGATGATGTGGCAACATGATCTGTTCTTCATTACAATGCTAACTCATCACACAATGTCACCGGTTGAGCCACACAGGCTTGAAGCACTTCAACTGGAAACTCTGAAGTTTAGACTACCAACTGGTAGTCATACAATGCTTCCATGTGTCGGTTCCCATAACCATATGTCGGTTCACCTTGAACAAGCACATCGTTTCACTTTGGCACAAATGTCGGTTCACAGTGTTATGTCAGTTCTCACCTCTTCAGCATATTGACATCAATGACAACATACAATGTCATTATGTCCTCATACCGGTTCACACAATGCCAACAATCTCCCCCTTTAGCATTGATGGCAATATACAAAGATATCTCTCCACTTCACATCTTCTTCTCTGCTTCACATCTTCTCCCCCTTGACAACAATGCCAAAGTGGAGGCACAAGCTTCCCTATTCCATTATGTTGCTCCCCCTGAGGAGTAGCATCCTTCAACACATCAATCCAAAATAAATTTGACTATGCACTACCTGACTGATTTGGAGCATATGCTTTTAGTTTACCTCCTAAAGGGGTAACACCCCTAATTCACCTCTTAAGTGCATACATGTAGTCTTTGGGAGAGGCTTGGTGAATATGTCTGCTAACTGCTCCTTACTGGAAACATGTTCCAGTGCAATCTCTTTGTTCTGAACCTTTTCCCTTCAGAAATGATACCTAAGCTCAAAGTGCTTGGTTCTATAATGTAAAACCAGATTCTTGGAGATATTAATTGCACTAGTATTGTCACAAAATATACTTACTGGTTCAGATACAGGAACTTTGAAGCCATTTAGTACATGCTTCATCCAAATTGTCTGAGTGCAGTTCATGAAAGCTGCAACATACTCTGCTTCCGTTGTAGATTGAGAGATACAACTCTGCTTCTTACTCATCCATGAGACCAGTCTACCACCAAGGAAGAATGCACCACCGGTTGTGCTCTTCTAGTCATCTATATTACCAGCCCAATCAGCATCTATGAACACTTTCAAGTTGAAATCCTTGCTATATGGATACCACAATCCATAGTCAACAGTTCCCTTCAGATACCTAAGAATCCGCTTGACTGCAACCAAGTGGGATTCTCTTGGACTTTTCGGGAACCTTGTAGTAATGCCAACTGTATGTGCAATATCTGGTCTGATATGCACTACATAATGCAATTTACCAATCATTGATCGGTATTCCTTCTCATCAACCAATGTTGAGTCATCCTCTTTGGATAGTTTACAACCGGTCACCATCGATTTACCAACTAGTTTTCTATCTTCCATGCCAAAGGTCTTCAACACCTCTTTGTCACACTTGGACTAAGTTATAAAGATTCCATCCTTCATCTATTGGATCCGCAGTCCAATGAAGAATTTAATCTCCCCTATGAGTGACATTTCAAACTCTTTCTTCATCTCATCTGCAAACTCATGACTCATCTTGTCATCTCCACCAAAGATAATGTCATCAACAAATACCTCACAGATCAAGATCTGATCTCCTTCAGACTTCAAGTAGATATTGCTATCTTCACTTGTTCTCTCAAATCAAATCTTCACAAGATGGGAATGCAAGCATTCATACCATGCTCTAGGTGCTTTCTTTAGACCATATATGGCTTTATGTAGCCTACACACCATGTCACTGTCTTCAGATAGGGCAAACCCATCTGGTTGCTCTATATACACCTCCTCTTCAAGTACACCATTTAGGAATGCAGATTTTACATCCATTTGATATACTTTGAAGCCTTTAAAAGCTCCATATGCAAGAAGCATACGAACTCCTTCTAATCTGGCTACAGGAGCAAAGGTTTCTCCATAGTTTTCTCCTTCTTATTGAGCATATCCTTTGCATAACAATCTGGCTTTGTTTCTTATCATTGTGCCATCCTAATTCAGATTATTTCTAAAGACCCATTTGGTACCAATGACATTTTTATGCTCCGGTCTAGGTACCAAAGACCATGTACCATTTTTCTCTATCATGTGCCTCTTTGAGTGTTTTAGGCTCAAATTCAAAGATCATACATGAGTTTTCTTTGACCTTTCTTCTTGTAAGGATTCCTGCATCCTTATCTCCTATGATCTGCTTAGGATCATGATTCAGCTTGACATACCAAGGAATAGTCTTGATAGATTCCTCTTGCTTTTCTTCTTCATCCTCATCTCCATCAGTGTCAGCATCTACATTTGTCAGTGTAGGAACACTATTACTGGTACTTGGTTGACTGACAACCGGTTCCTAGAAGGTTGCAGCCGGTTCATTTATTGCTTTCTCGTTGCCGATTTCCTCATTTTTCTCAGAGGTTTCATCAACTCTTACATTGATGCTTTCCATAATTCTCTGAGTCCTATTGTTGAAACACTTGAGAGCTTTGCTCTTGGTGGAATATCCTAGGAATATTCTCTCATCACATTTCGCATCAAATTTTCTCTGGTGTTCACTCCTCTTGATGTAACATTTGCTACCAAACACTCTAAAGTAGCTAACCACAAGTGCCTTACCAGTCCAATACTCATAAGGAGTTTTATCCTTACCTTTCTTAATGAGTACCCGATTCATTGTGTAGACTGCAGTGCTCACCGCTTCTCTCCAAAAGGTGTGAGCTACCTTTCCTTGAATCAACATGGTTCTAGCTGCTTCAACCATAGTCTAGTTATTCCTCTCTGCTAGGCCATTCTACTGTGGAGTCCGGGGGGCAGAAAATTGCCTCTTGATGCCATGTTCTTCACAGTACTTGTTGAATTCACCGGAAGTGAATTCCCCTCCTTGATCAATTCTCAGGCACTTGATCCTTTTACCGCTTTCCTTCTTCACTAAAGCTCTGAAATCTTTGAACTTTAAAAAGGCTTTAGACTTGTCTTTCAAGAATGTGACCCATATCATTCTTGAGTAGTCATCAGTGAGAATCATGAAGTACCTATCACCCTGCACACTTCTAGTTTTCATAGGACAACACAAATCAGTATGCACAAGATCAAGCAAGTTGTCAGTAGTGAAAGATTTACCTTTAAAGGTTGAGGAAGACATTTTCCCCAATTGACACTTTCTACACAAGGTATTATCTGGTTTTCTTAGCACCGGCAACCCTCTAATTACCTTGATCTTACTAGCCTTCACAATGTTATCAAAGTTTACATGGCAGTCTCCTATGCCATATCTAGCTATCATCAAATTTAGCCATAAGACATGTACTTATATTTGCATTTAGATGAAATAGGTTACCTTTGGTCTGCATGTCGGTGACCACCAATTCACCATCCTTTCCTTTGATTCTGCAAACTCCATTCTTGAATTCCAGAGTGAGGCTACTGTCATTCAGTTGGGAAACACTCAAAAGATTGTGTCTAAGACCATCAACCCAATACACATTGTCAGCACTACTCTTTCCATTCAGAGAGATGGACCCTCTGCCTTTGACCATGCATGGTGCATCATTGCCAAAGTGAACCACACCACCATCATACTCCTCAAATGATAGAAACTTGCTCTGGTCACCAGTCATATGGTGAGAATAACTACTGTCAATGATCCACTCATTGGAATTATCAAACCAGGAGACAAGAGCCTTCTTGTCTGACACATCTTCCTTGACAACAACAAACACAATATCTTCATTTTCTTCATCCTCTGATTCTTCATTTGTGACACCTTCATCAACTGCCACAAAACAATTTCTCCGGTTTCCTCCTTTGAATTTCTTGAAGCTTTCCAGTTTGTCCTTGTTGTCGCCATTATGACAGTTTATAGCAATATGTCCTATCTGGTTACAAGATAAGCATTTCAAAGGTAGCTTACCTATTTATTTGCCGGTTCCTTTTGGAATTTTCCTAGAAAGGAGAGCTTCAAATGCCATCAGAATCTCCTCATCATCCATTTCTCTACCCTGTCTTGGTTCACCACTAGTGCTAGCTTCTTTTCCTTTTCTGGATGGTACTGCAGAAGGTTTAAAAGTTGATTCGGTCTTTTGAATACTGCCATCAAAACTATTTAGCTCATAGGCTGTCAACTTTGCAATGATGGAGTCTAGGGATACCTTAGTCTTGTCTATTGATCTTAGCTCTTGAATAGCAGCAACCCTTATTGCATAGACCAACAATAGGGATCTCAGGAATTTGCTTACCATAGTGGTATCTTCTATTTTACCACCTGCACTCTTGATATCTCCAACAACAGTTTTTATTCTTATTCCATATTGTTGAATGGTCTCACCTTCAACCATCTGCATATCTTCAAACTTCCCTCTAAGGCTCTCTTCCTTAGCCTATTTTACATGTTCATCACCGCCATAGATATTTTCAAGAGTATCCCATACCTGTTTGGGATTTACCTTATCCTAAACATCAATGAACTCAATGTTTGATAAACTACTAATTAGGGCTTCCATGACTTGCCCATTCTCCTGCATCTCTCTCTTTTGGTCATCGGTAAGGGTACCGGTAGGAGCAACATAGACATTCTCAACATAGCTCTAGTGTTGAGCACCCATGCTTCTGATGAATATCTTCATTCTATCTTTCCATATACTAAAATTTTCTCTATTAAGCTATGGACCTTCCCTCTTCATCATTTGATTGGGATCTTTACCTCAAGTGGTTAAGCTTATAGCACAGAGGACCTAGAGGATGCTCTGATACCAATTGATAAGTCAATGATGAACTGATAGTACTAACCCAGTACTAAGAGGGGGGGGTGAATCAGTACATACAAAAATACAGTCCTAAACCATTCTGACAGTAGACACTTCAAATGACTAGCAAACAGTGACACCGGTTTGAAACAGAGTGCAATCGGTAAAGCTAAGACTGAATGAGACAAGCATTAACTGGTTACTCACTTAGCTTTTCACTCAACTCAAGACTACCTTACCACTTCTCCCTTATACATAAATAGGTAATCTACCATCAGGTCATAATAATAGCTAGTTCAACATGTTTTATTGATAGGAATAAAATAGAGAACCATTATATGCTTGACAGACAATAGCAAAGCATCACAAGATGAAAGCATCACACATGACACACATATTTTTCATGTGGAAACCCAACTGGGAAAAACCATGGTGGGGATGAATACCCACAAGCTATTTTTGAACTCTTTAGAAGTTCACTCTATTAGGAGCCTTGTCTGGTTAGAGACATTACAAAAGGTTCCACTAGGAATCGATCCTATTAGAGATCACCCGGTTAAGGGATGGCTACAATACCTAGTTAAGGGTTAAACCATGTTAAAGGTTACCTTGTTAGAGGATTTCAAGAACTCAATAGCTAAAGGATTTTGAACTCAATAGCTTTGAATTATCCTGTTAAAGGATTTACAGCAAGTCGGTTAAGGCTACCTTGTTAAGGGATTTTCCAACTATTGAGGTGGTTAGAGATCAACAAGTATTACAATGATCTGGTAATAGCACTCAATGCCAATATAGATCCACTTAAGCTCCTCTTCACCTTCTGCACTTACACTCTACAGGTATCACTTCTCTCCTTTTGGTCTGGCAAGAATTACGTATCCCTTCTCTCGGATACACACACACAACTTTTGCCAACAACCTCAGAAAGGGACACAACATTAACCTTATAGGAAAATAGATAGGTCGGTAGCATAAACCCTAAACCCTAAACCTATTAGGTTAAGGAATTCAAACGGTTCAATCCTGACCATTTAGCACACTACATTAAATGCAGCAGTTCTTGATCTAATCTCAAGACATTCTCCATCATCCATTTCCACCGATTTCAATGTGGCTGATAACCCATCACACGTTATCACCATTTTACAGACTTTGCACATTCTTGAGGTAGATAGGAACAATCTCCTTCATGCAAGATCTGTCACACACACAAGGCTGACATGGCAACATGATCTGTTCTTCATTACAATGCTAACTCATCACACAATGTCACCGGTTGAGCCACACATGCTTGAAGCACTTCAACCGGAAACCCTAAAGTTCAGACTACCAACCGGTAGTCATACAACGCTTCCATGTGCCGGTTCACCTTGAACAAGCACATCGCTTCACTTTGGCACAAATGTCGGTTCACAGTGTTATGCCGGTTCTCACCTCTTCAGCATATTGACATCAATGACAACATACAATGTCATTATGTCCTCATACTGGTTCACATAATGCCAACAGTATCATTGTTAGAAATTGGAGTGGAAGGAATACCAAATCGAGAAATAATATTATCTAGGAGAAATTGACAAATTACTTGAACGATAGTGGATCAAAGAGGAATTGCTTCTACCCAGTATGTAAAATAATCTATAGTGGTAATGATGAAAGCATGTCCTTGGGATGGAGGTGAAATTCTACCAATGAGATCCAAACCCCATAAGGAAAAGGGCCAAGAGGCCACTTGCAACCTAAGTTCTTGTGTAGGAGAATGGATAAAATTGTTATATTGCTAACACTAATGACACTTTTTAATGAACACAAAGGAATATTTTTCCATGGTTTTCCAATAGTATCCCATTTGAAGCAACCTTTGAACCAAAGATTTACCACCAAAATTCCCCCCGCGAGCACCTGAATGTGCCTCCTCAATAGAAATTGGGATCTTGGTTTTGTTGAGACAACAAAGGAGAAGACTATTATAACCTCTTCTATAAAGAACATTAGAAAGGATAATTTATCTTGCAACTAACTTATGAATCCTAGTTCTAGCATTTTTACTTGTAGAATATAGAAATATACCATCTGTCAAATATCATGAGATAGGTGAGTACCATTTGTCATAATCTACAACACAACAATAAGCCACAACACTAGGATTATCAGTAATAGCTGGAGAAGAAAGATTACAAATAGTGAAATTTTAGTCCACCAAAGGATCTTCAAGGGACATGAGAGAAGTGACACATGCCATTGCATCTGCATGTCAATTGTCTTTTCTAAGAATAGTCTCCATCATGTAAGAGGTGAAATTTTCTAACAATGATAAGGCCGAGTCGTGGTATTGTGATAGCTTGTCTTGTTTAGCCTGATAGGTTCCCATAACTTGTCTTATAACCAATTGTGAGTCACCATAAATATGTAGGTGTTGAACATTCAAAGATAAATCCACTTTAAGACAAGCAATAAGGGCTTCATACTTGGTGATGTTGTTAGTACAAAGAAAGTTCAAACAATAGGATAAAGGGATAGGTTTTCCTAATGAAGATATTAATATAACACCGGCTTTCGAACCCGTACAACACTTAGATCCATCAAAATACAATTCCCAATTTTTATCAACATCAATAGGAAGGACAAACTCATCAGGAAGGGATTCTTGATTGGGTAATGCGAGGGGTGAAGGTGCATTAGCTAAATGGTTGGTCAATGCTTGTCCTTTAATTGCCTTTTGAGAAATAAATTTAAGGTTAAATCCAGTTAACATGATAACCCATTTCACTAGATGTCCTAAGAGATCAAATGCTTTAAAGGATCAAATTTGGCAATAACATGAATCTCAACATTCAAAAGATAGTGTCTCAATTTTTGAGTTGTGAAAGCAAGAGTGAGACATTGTCTTTCTATCGCAGTATATCATACCTCATAATTGAGTAAAGTGTGGCTTATATAATAGATCGAGCATTCTTTACCATCACTATTATGTTGCACCAATAAAGCAACAAGAGAATGAGAAGAAGCAACAGTATATAAAAGAAATGATTGAGTAGGAATAGCAAGTTGCAAGATAGGAGGATTAGACAAATAAGTCTTTAAATATTCAAAGGCTTGTTGACAATCCTCATTCCATTGAAAGGTGATGTTTTTCTTAAGCAATTGAATAAAGGGGAAAGTTCAATCTACAAGTTGTGAAACAAACCTACAAATGGTTTGAATTTTTCGTTGCAAACTTCTCAATTGAGAGATATTTTGAGGAGGTGGCATGTTAACTATAGCATCTATTTTCTTTGTATCCACTTCAATACCATGATGTGAGACAATGAACCCTAATAGTTTTCCACTATCCACACCCAAAAAATATTTTTGGGGGTTCGAATGTATGTTGTATGTATGGATTCTTTCAGAAACTTGATGAAGGATCTTAACATGGCCTTGACAAGATATAGACTTAGCTAAGATATCATCAATATAATCTTCTAAGGTTTAATGCAAGTAGTCATGAAAGATGAGAGTCATAGCATGTTGATAGGTAGCACCAGCATTCTTCAAAAAGGCATCATAACCCAACAAAACATACCCCAAGGAGTAGCGAAAGAAATTTTGAATTGATCTTGAGGATTAATGAAGATTTGATTTAACCTGAAAAACCATCCATAAAGGATAACAAAGCATGACAAACAGAAGAATCTACTATCATATCAATGTTTGGAAGAAAATCATCTTTCAAAGAAGCCATATTAAGATCTCAAAAGTCGGTGCACATCCTAATTTTTTTTATCAGGTTTGGCAACAACAACAATACTTGAAATACAAGGGGAATAATAACTAGGGCAAATAAAGCCTGCATCTAATTTTTTTTCAATTTTAGCTTTAATAAGAAAAGCAATTTTGGGATTTATTTTTCTAATTTTCTGCTTCATGGGCTTAGCATCAGTAATTAGGACAGTGTTGTGAGTGACAATTTTAGGATCAATGTTAGGCATGTCAGAATAGATCTAAACAAAGATCTCAGGAAATTCATGTAGTAATTCAGAGTATTCCTTTTGTTATTTATCATTTAGACATTTAACAATATTTATGATCTTCTCTTCATTACAAGGATCCATCTTGATATCAACAGTATCACTTATAAGAAGATTACTTTGTTGGGGAACATCCATTGGTTAAGGGAATTCCTTTATCATTTCATCACTATCTTTATTTAATTCAACGTCTTTCCCAAAGTATGCTTCCACATTAAAACAATAGGGAAATCCATGATTATGGTGATATCGAGGAAGGCTATCTTAGGCTCCTAAAACATCAGCCAAGGAATCATCAATAGAGAAGACATCCAAGGAAGATCAATCAGGATTTGAATCAATGTATTCAAGATGTTTCAATAACAATGAATTGGAAGAAGAGAAAATGGCATTGACATTAAGGGATGGTCTCTTAGAGGCTTTAGTGGGTTTGAAGGGATTATATCCAAGTCCAAAAGATGCTTCACTAGCATTATTCCATAAAGGAACCTTTATCCCTTGTTATTGATCACCACAACCATTGCCATTATATCCACTCTTAGCTAAGATGTGAAAACTAGGACCATAAAGAGTAGCCATTTTCATAAGGGAAGGCAGAGTCTCATATTTCTGAATGTCATGATCAGTTAAAGTAGAGGCAGATGGAATTGTTGATTTTGAATTAGCCACAAAGTTGTTACTTAATTGCTTAGACAAAGTGGGTTGCTTTTTAGGTTCATCCATATATTTCTCCTTTTCAACCTTAGGTTCTCTTGGAGAGACTTTATATTCTCCCACAAAGGTAGGTGTAAAGTCTAAATACCCTCAATCATCAACTAAGAGGACCCCTTTGGGAGAAGAGGTCTCTTCGAGAGAAGATGGTGATTCAGTTTGTGTGGAATCCTTCTCAGAAGTATTGGACTCACTAGGAGTACTAGAGGAAGTAGAGATGTTTGGAGAAGAGTTAGAAGTAGTTGAAGAAGAGTCAGAAGTAGTTGGGGAGGATTTAGAAGATGATGTTTGTAAACAAGCTTATAAATTTGTATTAGAAAACAAGGTATATATCTTGTTGTTGTAAATGAACTTAATTTGCCAATACAAAGTAGAAGGAACGGCTTGCATACAATGAATCCTTAGTCGTCCTAACAAAATATTGTTGGTCAAATTATCAGACATGACATGAATAGGAGTGGGTAAAATAATAGTTCCTACCTTGATAGGTAAGGTTATAATACCTAACGAAGACCCAACCACATTATCAAAGCCACAAATAGTAAGAGAAACTAGTTTAATAAGAAATGTGTTCACCTTAATCTATGTAATAGATTAATACTAAAAACATTAAGGCCATAGCCATTGTCAACAAGGGTTCATCTTATAGCATTACCATTAATAAGGACAACAATCATAAGGGGATCATAGTGGTGTTGAACCTCATGAGAGGACAATTCATCTTGTGTGAATGTAACTTGATCTTTAGGTGTTTTCATGGAGTCAATCAAATAAGCCATATTATTATGTGTCACTGTAGGTAGGACATCTAAGGTCTTTAAATAATCTTGTAACATTCCTTGATACATGGATAAATTTTGAATTATATCTGAAATAGATATCTTTGTGGGAGTAGCTGTAAGTTGTTCAATAAGGTCATACTCATTACCAAGAGTTTGTGAAATACGCGAAGCTTGAGGAAGAATAGGTTGAGAAGTAGGAAGTGAAGATGGAATAATAACTCTCTCTAGTAATTTGTTTATCATACTCATAAGGATTGTTAGTAGGATATCCTCCTTGCATAGTGATAATAGGTTTGTTACGGGTGCAAAAGGCATCATTACTCTAACCACCTTGAACCACAAAGAGAGGCTTTTTAAGAGGTTGTGATGTTGGAGAAGGAATAGCTCCTTGAACCACAAAGAGGGGTTTACTAGGAGGTGTTTGAAAGCTATGTTCATTCACATGTATCATGTTAATTAACCTTTTAGATGTGTGATCATTGTTTGAAGAAGTTGTAATAGACATGAAATCATTAAGATCACCATCCAACATAGCATGGTAATGTCTACTAAATGGCTTGTGTTTAGATTCAAAAGGGGACAAGTCGTCATAAAGAGGATTGTTATAAACCACCATTTTACTAGATTTAGAGGATGATTTGATAGGAATGACTTCATGGGAAGAATCATTCAACTTATCTTCATCATCACTATGAAATGGCATAGTAACAAGGTTGATTAACCTTTGGAAAAGTGTGGGTTTAGAAGGTTTAGGGTATGAAAACTCATCAAGAGCCTCATCAAGTTCTTCCTTACTAAACTCATAATCATCATAAGCAAATGTATCATCATAAGAATGAAAATATTGTAAATAAAGATCTAACATATTTGAATGAAAAGTGCATACAAAACCTAAAACACACAATGCATACAACAATGTTTTGGGAATTTTTATGTTTTCGAATGAAAAGAAACATTCAATGACCAAATCTAACTAAAAAATGCAGATCTAAGAAGGTTGGATTCATGTGGGGTTCACCAAAATGTGTGGGATGAAAATGAAATCGAGTGAATTAGGACCTAATCCCACTCTCACTCACACATTAGAATACAAAATCTCCTAAGGAGATGATTCACTTTGACTTCTTATGAAATAAAATCAAGGAATATCTGTAGGGTTTCTATTTCTTTGTTGCTATGAAGAGGAAATAAGCTAAATGCAAGAAAATGACAAACTAAGATAACGAGATGAACAAAATTGATAACATAAACTAAAATACCAGAAAATGCAGAACTGATACTAAGACACAAACTACAAAACAAAGAATAAAACTCAAATGTGCACCTATCACCAGAAAGTAAGCTAAATTGAGTTGAACCAGGGTGTTGGGCACTCTGGTCTCTATTATTATATTGAATTGATCTTCTAGAATTTGTAAATTGAAGCTCTGAGATGCAAAATTGCCACAGAAAGCCCAAAAATGTAGAGGACCAAGGCGTTAGGCACTTTGCTCCTGGACCAGAGCCTTGGGTGCTTTGATCCCAAGGATCTGGGACCTCCTTCTAGATCTAGACTTGTACCTACAAATTCTGCTTGAAGATCACAGCTTGGTCAATTTTTTGTACCTGCACCTACAACTTGAAAAATGGTGTTTGGGATATATAGGGTTTTTCCATATTTAAACCCCATGTTTTGGTGATTTCCACCTCCACAAATAGTCAATAATGTATTTAAATGTGTGTGCTAGAATCTTATGTGTTTACTATTAGATGCAATGATAGTCCCAAAGACAGTAAGAAGGGGGGGAGTGAATCAGTGTCTAACCAGTTAATGGAATATTTGAACTTATTTATAACTTTGTAACCCAAATTAATGTACTGATAAACAAGTAATAATGCAATAAAGATAAATAACAGAGACAACATAAATGGACACCATAACACAAGATATTTTGGTGAGGAAACTCGGTGTGGAAAAAACCTCAGTGGGATTTGTGACCCACAATACTTACTCACTAACCAATATGAATAAATACTACTTACAATAGGGGCCTGCACATGCAGGAAGGCCAACAGCCTAGAGCACACTGCTCAATGAAAGAGTCTCACTAACTACAATATGGATAATTAAATCCAAGGTAATGTACTACTCAAAATAGCATCTCCAATGCTTGGTTTAGTACCGGTTTAAGCTTTGTCAGATACCTTAACCAAAACCTTTTGCTATCTTACATTTTACATATTCTCATACGTACCATTCATAATCATACAAAATGATCTATAAGATCTCATACATATATGAGTCTTTACAATACACCATGTCAGCTTACAAAAATTAATTACATTATAATATAATTCATATAAACAAAACTTTGTCTCATGTTGGCCTGAGTGTCGATCTATACTTCATTGCCGGTGTAATCTGGATGCCAGTGAATGTGCATGTCGGTGCCGATAGATTATGTTTGTGTTGTCGGTGAATGTGTAGAAACCTGTTACCGGTTGGTTGCCATCAATGACAACATCAGCCATTCTCATTTGAGTATAGAATGCCAACAATCTCCCCCTTTGGCATTGATGGCAACTGTAGCGTCGTAAATTGTACGCACTTGCTAGGGTGGTACAATTTCACACCTAGTTTAGCACCCGCCTTGGCGCATTTTGCATTTTGCATTGCATTTCCCCTTGAGCACTTAATTAATTAAATTAATTAGGTCTAAGGTTCTATTTTATCATCTCCCAAATCATAAAGTTGGCCCCTTTTCATTAAAGTGTGCCCCTTTCATTTTATTCTTCCAATACATCATTTAATCTAAACCCTAATTAGGTCCTATTTTGAACTTGGGGGCTTGATTTCAGGGGTCAAAACATCTCGAAATCAGCTGTAACTTCGGGATTCACTCTAAAATCATCATATCCGATGACCCTAAAAATTTCGCCCGGCATGCACATGGTCCCGGACATTTTTCCCAAAATTTTAGGAGCGCAATCCAATCATAAAATAAAGCTTAACCCCAAGAAATTGGCGGGATATTCAATCTCTAGGTCGGCCAAAATTTGAAATTAAGACCTAGGGTTTCATATATAAGAGCTCTCTTTCTTCATTTGAGAGGATCCAGATTTTTGGTTTCAAGGGCCTTCTATGCAGCGAAAGAGAAGATCTTTGAAGACGTCAAAAACATTCAACATCCATCCATCAAGCATCTATCAATTTCATTCATCCATTTAGGGCTTTGAAGACATTGAAGAGCAATAGGGGATCACCGACTGAAGATTGGCTTGTACCCCTCCCTTGGGGTTGGGTTTCAGAATTCGGACGATGCTGCAAGTTGCAGATCCAGAAGAAGCAGACCGAGACAGAACTACACACCAAATTTCAGAGACAGACAGTAGTTTCAGCATTTTTGACAGCTTTTCAGGTTGCAAAACAGCAGTTTCCAGAGCAGTTTCAGGGGCAGAATCAGGACAGTGGCGCCCACGCCCCCGTCCCAAACATTTTCACTCAGATTTTGACTCTGGATACGCATTTTCATTCTCCTTTTATCCTTTTGTTTACAGCTTTCCATTATTTAAGTTCAATTTTGCAAATCTTGTTATTAGTTCATACTTGCACTTTGGGGTTTGGGATTGAACTTGCATCATTCTATCTATCAATTACAACAAAGGAATAGAAATCCTAATAGGTAGCCTGTGGCTCTCAATTCCACAAAAAGAAGTAGCCAATTGTGTGATACCTCTAGGCTCTTTTGTATTCCACAAATGTGTGATTGAAAGTGAGATTAGGGCATGTTTGCTTAGTGTCACTTTTTCCCCCACACATTTTGGTGAACCCGACGTGAATTCCAATCTTCTCTAATTCTGATTTATGTTTTCAAATTTGAGTGTTTATGCTATTTCAAATTCAAATTTGCATTTACAAGTTTTAATTTCTTGCAAGATTCAAAAAATTTAGAGGAAATTTTTGCTAAAACCCTAATTTTTCAATTCAAAGTTGAACTTGTGGATAGCTTAATTGGGATCAATAATTTTAAATCTGATTTAGGAACTCATTTGAATCATAAATTTCATTTTCTAAATCTACATTCTAACTGCTTGCATTGGTTAAAATTGAACATTTCCTTCTATTTTGCATGTGTTATCATTTGAAAGAGGAAAATTGTTGTCATGATGCATTCATTTCATAGATGTGATAATGGGTTAGCTTCCCTTGTTTCAATTTTTCCTTCTCCTAAAGAACCTCCCCTCATCTATAACAACATTTTAGTGCCTAAAAGAGTTTCTTCCAATCCCTTTGATACTCTCCCATTCTCTAAGGATGAAGACTTTAAGAGTGATCTTGACAATTCTCCTAAAATGTGCCCTTCCTATTTAGCCATCCTAGAGGAAGAGAATGATATCATAAACACATTTTTTAATGTTACTTCACCTTCCCTACATGATGCCTCTCTAAGTGAAAAGATATTGATGGACATTGAATTATTTTCTCCTAAAGTTGGTCCTTCCAATGGGGGCATGTTAGTGCAACAAGAGGTTATGAACACTTCTTTCAAAGATCTCCTTCCTAAGCATGAATCTTTGGAGAAATATGTTCATGTTCCTCCTAAAAAACACTCCCTTCATGAGGATCCTTTTGTGCAAGAAGATGACATTATCCCTACATTTCCTAGTGATGGCATTTCCTTTTCCAACAAAATTCCCACTAGAGATGATGAATTAATGATAAATGCTTACCCTTCTCCTAAAGTTTGTCTTACCCATAAGCATCCCTTAGAGAAAGAAGATGAAATAATAAGCATTTTCCTTAATTCTCTCTCCCCTAAAGATCATATTGAACATATTTTGAGGAAAGAGGATGAGTTTAACACATCTATTGATTCTCTCCCTCCTAAGGATGAGGAATTAATAAACAATGTTATCTCCTCTCCCGAAATTGACAATACTTCAAACATTCCTTTCAACTACTTCACTATTTGGGATGAACCATTAGAAGAAGGTGTAGATTATTCTCTACCCCTAGCCAAAGGGGATGAAATCAAGATTGAAAACTCCCTTGATATTTTCTCACCTTCCTTGAATCTCAATCATTCTCCCTCTAAAAATAAAGCATCTCCCTCTCCTCAACTTGGTTCTACTCATAAGGAAACTCTACTTCAAAGCAAGATGGTTAACATCTCTTTCAAAGATCTCCCTCTCAAAAGTGAGACTTTAGAGAGTAATGTTGATCCTTCTCCTAGAGAGTTTATTCCCCATGTAGATCCTTTGATGATAGAGGATGATATGACCTTTCCTAGTATTACTCTTCCTACTAGAACATCAATGCCTACCCCTTGTCTCTCTCCTAAAATTGATTTAATTCGTGATGAGATTTTAGTGCAAGAGAAGACTATCGATAATTCTTCCTACACTTTTGTTCATTCCTCTAAACCATCCTCAATCAATTTGATACGTGTGAATGAAACACCTAACAAACCTCTCTTTACTGTCCAAGGTGCCTATCCTTCTCAAAATTCTCAACCTTTAAATAAGCCTATCTTAGTGGTTCAAGGTGGTTATGCTAATGATTCTTTTTGCACTCCTAAGAAACCTATTATTACTATGCAAGGAGGTTATTCTACTAAGAGCCCTTATGAGTATGCTAAGCAACTGACTAGAGAGAGTTATCATGCGGTTGCCCATACTTATAATACTAGAAATAATAGGCAACCTAATCCTCCTCCAGTTATCCCAACTTCACTTCCTCCTTCCCAACCTATTCTTCCTCAAGCTCCTCGTATTTCACAAATGCTTAGTAAGGAATATGATCTCATAGAACAACTTAAAGCTACCCCTGCTAAGATATCCCTTTGGGATTTGATCCAAACTTCTTCCGCTCATCATGGAATGTTACAAGATGCCCTAAAAGATTTGAATGTTCCTCCACCTAATACATCTAGTAATATAGTGTCTTTGGTTAACTCTGTGATGAATCCTAAAGCTCAAATTGTGTTTACTCAAGATGAGTTGCCTACAAGTGAAATTCAACATCAATATGATCCCTGGATGATTGTGGTTATCATAAATGACACTGCTATAAGACGAACATTGGTAGATAATGGTTCTGGCCTAAATGTGTGTAGCATTAATCTATTGCATAAGATGAATGTGGATACATCCCTTATTGAGCCTGACTCTCGTCCCATTCGAGGCTTTGATAATGTGGCTAAGTCTTCATTAGGTATTATCACCTTACCCATCACAGTGGGACCTGTTACTTTGCCCACTCCTATCCATGTTATGTCAGGAAATCTAACATACAACTTTTTATTAGGGAGACCTTGGATTCACAGTATGCAAGCTGTCCCCTCTACATTGCATAGACAAGTTAAATTTGTTTATAATAATAAGACATATACCTTGATAGGTGATACTAATTTTCAAGCTTGTTTATCTACTTCCAAAGGGATTTCTTCTAAGCCTTCCTCTTCTAGTGATGCTCGTTAAACAAGATACCTATGGATGAATCATCACCCTCTGATAATCAAAATTCTTTGGATGAGTCTGAAGTTCCTGAAGAAGATTCTTCTCAACTTGAATCTACACATGAAAAGGCTTTTGATCCTGAGAAGGTTCTCGCAGAAGACGATTGGGGATCTCTTGATTTCAATCCCACCTTTGTAGATGAGTATAGGGTTCCTCCTAGAGAGCTTAAAGTTAAAAAGAAGGAAGAAACTAGAGATCAATCAGTCTTACCTGAACCTATGAGCAATAATTTTGTGGCCGCTTCTCAAACTTCTTCTCCTCACACCTCTAATGCTGAAAAATTTGATTCTTTGTCTTATGAAAAACCACCTTTTCTTTCTGAAATGGCTAATCGTTATGGTCGTGGTTTTCACATTTTGACTAAGAGTGGCTATAGTGGAAATGGTTGTAGCGCAAATGAACAAGGAATTAAAGTTCCTTTAGAACATAATATGCATGAATATTCATTTGGACTTGCATATAATCTTTCTAAGCCCACCAAAGCATCTAAAAGACCATCTCTCAATGTGAATGCTATATTTAGTAGTGATGATGATCTCACTTCAACTAAATCATCTTCTACTTCTATCAACTCTCATTCCCCTTATAAGGAAATCTTGGTGATGAACAAATCTCTTTATGACTCCCATCAAATTTATAAATCCAATTATGAATCTTTATCTCCTATTCATCATAAAGTCGTTCCCTCCAGGGATAAGGCTCTAATAAATTACACTCATCCCTCTTCTAAGATTTCTTGTGACTTTTCTTCTTCAATTTTTATCATTTTATACATATTTTTTATCTCACGTATAGTTGAGCATTCAGCATGTCATATTCAAATACCTCATTGAATCTATCATGTCTTTAAATAACATTAATGGCTATTATGTTGCTCATCATTATGTGACATTGATAGCTCATTTACTGGGGGCTCATTGTCATTCATGATGGTACAATTTCAAGTGCAATCATATTTTTGAAGCAACATAATAGCCTAATTTTTCTATGTTATCTCTTGTTCCTATGGGGTAATAATGTGGAAATATTGATCATCTTTTCTTTAGAATTCTCTTTTCCTAGATATGGGAGAAGATGTGTATTCTCTTTCTTATCCTATCCACTTCTTGTGAGGAGCATTTTACATACACTAATGTCTTGCTTGCATGAACTCATGTGAGTATGTAGTACATTTTGCTTATGTCTAAATCTCTCCCTAGAAGATTGTGTAAGTCCTTCTCATCGTCCTTATCCTTGGGAGGCAATGATCTTTCCTTATTTTTATCTAAGGATCCACTTTTTCCTATTTCGTGGATGATGTGAACTTTATTACTTGATGTTATTCCTTGTATGCATTTGTTGTTGTTTGTTCAAGGATTCTCTCTTACAAGAGGTGTAAGTCCTTGACTACAACCTCTTTTGCACTTGGTAAAATACATCCATAATGAATTCACTCTCCCAATTGAGTTAAAAAGAGCGTCATCCTTCATTAAGAATCACTTTCACCTCGCAAAAGAAGGAAGTATTGCATTCTTATTCTCTTCTTTGTCTTATTCTAGAAGATGTTATATTTGTCTAAGACAATTCCTCTCGAGGATAGGTGTCTTTTGTACAAAGATCTCTTCTCCTCTAAGAATCTCCTTTACACATACTACAAGATATCCCTTTTTCAACTATCTTATCCTTGCTTAAAGAGTGCAAAACTCTCTTGCTTGGATCTATGACATTGTTGCATTTTTGGGGTATCTTCTTTTGTGAGTAAGGTAGGTATCCTTGTTCTACTTTGCTTATGACATAAACATTACACTTTTTGAGCAATGGGTCATTCTTGGAACCAAAGCACAGACTCTTAGAGTGAGATGTCATGCTTTTTTACTATACATATACAGGTTGTAGCATACTCGGGCATAGACTCCTATGAGGTGCTTCTAACCTCACTTACACACACATGCACGAGGTTGAGTGGAACTAGCAGCATAAGGCTAGACTTTCTCACTCTCCTCCCTTACATGGATCACCTAGACAGATTCTAGGGGCTAGTTTTCCATGTCCTTTTTCCCATGGATCACCTAGACAAGATCTAGGGGCGAGAAGTCCATGTTTTCTCTCTCACTATTCTTCTCATGGATCACCAATGTGTGTGTTCATGCTGCTTTTTCCTTTCTTTTCTTCTCTTTGCATTTTGTTTCCATTTACATCCTTCATCTTGTGTTAGAGAACTCTCAAATCCTCACACTCTTTGTTGTGTTGGAATTGAGATTTCGTCCTCTTTCTTACCAAATGATTCTCCATTAGTTTTTGATCTCATATCAAATCTTCTTGTGAGCATTTGTTATCAATATTCTTTAACAATTTGAAGTGGTAAACATGATACCCTGTTTCAACTCACTAAAATTAGCAAGCCGAAACAGGGGGGGGCATATAGCTACCCTCGAATTTTCATCACCTTCCTTAGTAAGAATTAGGTGATTTTGTGATCTAACGTGTGTTTTGTAGGGTGCGGTTCCTAACTATGTACTGCAGATACCGCTGGGGGCTTCGTTCGACAGACTTATGGATATATCCTTTTTCAAATAATGTTTACTTTTCTATACTTTAGCTTGCATATGCACGTAGTGTTCATATGACCGCTAAAGTGGGGGCTAAATCTAGCATCGTAAATTGTATGCACTTGCTAGGGTGGTACAATTTCACACCTAGTTTAGCACCCGCCTTGGCGCATTTTGCATTTTGCATTGCATTTCCCCTTTAGCACTTAATTAATTAAATTATTTAGGTCTAAGGTTCTATTTTATCATCTCCCATATCATAAAGTTGGCCCCTTTTCATTAAAGTGTGCCCCTTTCATTTTATTCTTCCAATACATCATTTAATTTAAAACCCTAATTAGGTCCTATTTTGAACTTGGGGGCTTGATTTCAGGGGTCAAAACATCTCGAAATCAGCTATAACTTCGGGATTCGCTCTAAAATCATCATATCTGACGACCCTGAAAATTTGGTGAAAAGTTGTCAGGACCATGGCACCCGGCGTGCACATGGTCCCGGACATTTTTCCCAAAATTTTAGGAGCACAATCCAATCATAAAATAAAGCTTAACCCCAAGAAATTAGTGGGATATTCAATCTATAGGTCGGCCAAAAGTTGAAATTAAGACCTAGGGTTTCATATATAAGAGCTCTCTTTCTTCATTTGAGAGGATCCAGATTTTTGGTTTCAAGGGCCTTCTATGCAGCAAAAGAGCAGATCTTTGAAGACTTCAACAACATTCAACATCCATCCATCAAGCATCTATCAATTTCATTCATCCATTTAGGGCTTTGAAGACATTGAAGAGCAATAAGGGATCACCAACTGAAGGTTGGCTTGCACCCCTCCCTTGGGGTTGGGTTTCGGAATTCGGATGACGCCGCAAGTTGCAGATCCGGAAGAAGCAGACCGAGACAGAACTACACACCAAATTTTAGAGCAAAAGACCAGGACAGGGGCGTGGGGCACCCTGGTCCCTGGGATAGGGGTGCTGGGCGCCCTGGTCCTCCTGATAGACAGCAGTTTTATCATTTTTGACAGCTTTTCAGGTTGCAAAACAGCAGTTTCCAGAGCAATTTCAGGGGTAGAATCAGGACAGTGGTGCCCACGCCCCCATCCCGAACATTTTCACTTAGATTTTGACTCCGGGTATGCATTTTCATTCTCCTTTTATCCTTGTGTTTACAGCTTTCCATTATTTAAGTTCAATTCTGCAAATCTTGTTATTAGTTCATACTTGCACTTTGGGGTTTGGGATTGAACTTGCATCATTCTATCTATCAATTACAACAAAGGAATAGAAATCCTAATAGGTAGCCCGTGGCTCTCTCTTCCACAAAAAGAAGTAGCCAATTGTGTGATACCTCTAGGCTCTTTTGTATTCCACAAATGTGTGATTGAAAGTGAGATTAGGGCATGTTTGCTTAGTGTCACTTTTTCCCCCACACAGCAACACTCATGAGAAAATTCCAAAACTGTTATCCAAAAGAAGTGTGCTCCCCCTGAGCAAGTGATCTCCTCTATTTATTATTTATTTTTCTCGATACTACTCCCACTTTGACATCAATGACAAAGGGTTAAATTAATGGGTCTGGATTCTCTAGTGGATGTGCTTGGTTCTACAATAGATTTCCTTCCAACAGATACTTGCCTAATTGCCTTAACTATTTCTTACTTATTTCCAACAATTGTTTCCTCTTTATTTACATTTTCTGTCGGTTTCTCTGTCTATATATGCATCTCTTCTTCTATTGATTTCTCAGTGTTAGCTTCCCTAGCCTCTGTCGGTATCTCAGTGTTCTGAGAGTCAACAGTGTGTGTTGGTGACTTAGAGATCTCAATGTTCTTAGCATCAGCTGCCTTAACCTTTGCAGTCTCTTTATCTACAACAATGTTAAAATATTGTGTATCTACATTCATAGTGAAAATAATTTCAGAATCCGAGTTAGTGTCATCATGTGTTACTTCTTCAAGTGCCTTATCCTGTTGATTGCCTATATGTACCGGTGTTGCTGAAGTTATTGGTGGGGTGTCATGTGCTGGTGGGGGAGGGTTATCTGTTACCCTTATAGCAAGTACACTGCCAATTTTACCTTTACCTTTGTCCTTATCCTTTTGATATACCTTGGCAAAAGACATCCATTTTCTGTCTACTCCTTTCTTCTATCTTTTCTTTTTCAACAAAAAATATATCCCAATTGTCTGCAGTTTCATCAACTATTTCCTTTACTCTCCCAGCCATTAGGCTAACTTGTCGATGTCCACTCACAAAAACCGACCGGTTTGCTTCAGAAATTAGTTCATCAATTTCCTCTTTAGAATTTACAGGGTGCACTACCAATAATGCTTCAACTTTTAACTTTTAATCTAATTCCATCATTGACATTCTTTTAGCCTCTAATCTTAGATATAAGTCATTTGGCGGATCATCTACCACTTCAATCAAAACCTTCTTATAGATCTGTAGATGTAAAATAATACTAGCCTTTATTTTCTCCTTGTCAGAATATTTGTAAGAATGATACAATTTGCTCACATTACTGAGATTACCTTCTTGAGTTATTTCATTTATCAGTCCCTCCGGTGTCTTTGGTTCTTGTTTCTTCTTACAAGTTAGCTTTTTCTTAGGCTCCCTTACAACTTGTTGCTTCTTCCTTAAATTTCTAGTCCTTTTGAGAGAAGGAGAGGGTACCGGTGGGGTTTTCCTCTTCTTCCTTTCAACTCTCTTGAACTTAGTTGCTTTTCCACTATTTGTATCCAAAGAAGTTACAACTAGTGAAACATGAGCTACCGGTTCCAATCCTTCCAGTTCACTAGCAGATATACCACTCAAGTTCATCACATTTTCTTTAACTTCCTTAGCCATTTTGGATGTGTAGTCACATAAATCTGTCCATTTTAATTAAATAAATATTTCATATTTATTTGATTAAAAATCCACTAGCCATCAGTTAATTAAATTAATATTTAATTAATTTATCCCCAAACATTCTTCTATTAATTAAATAAATTATTCAATTTATTTTAATTAATTCATTAAATCCAATTCAAATCAATTAAATAAATAAAATCAATTTATTTAATTAAATCCCCCTTTTCCTCTTTTAAATAGATTAAATAAAACATTTATTTAAATCATTATCCCCACCCCACTTGCATTTTCCTACAAATGCAACTTGCACACATTTATTGAAATAAATGAATTTTTATTTTAAATAAAATCCTATTTTCCCTCACCCACCAAATCCACTTGCAAAATCTAATCCCCTTCTAGATTCTTCTAACCCCTTCCTAATTAGCCTAATCCATCCCCTAATTATTGTCACATTCCTAAACAAAATGGAGTCACTTCTCAAAGACTCCAAAGTCTTTGAAAAGCATTTAATGCTTTGTGTGTTCAACAAATTAACCCCCAAAGTCTTCCAAGACCACTAATGGCTCTTACATAACCATTTATGGTTATTTCAATTTTGTCTCCCCAAACATTTATTGTTTTGACCATATTCATCCATTTCACATTTGCACAAGAATTTATCCATTGGATAAAAGCTTTATTCTTTGAATAAAGAGTTTATTCATTCAACCAACCTTGACTCAAAATCCCAAGGTCATATCAGGCATTTAATGCTTATTCCCTCTCCTCTCAACCTATCTCACATTGACACTTGTCATCTTGGGATTGGGTTGAAAGCCCTCACATGGATTTGAAATCATTCAATCCTGACCCTTGTTGAGATTGCTCAATCTCAACCATCCATTGCTCCATTTTTCCTATAAATAGAGCCCATTCCTTCATAATCCAGATCCTGAAAACTTGTATGCATTTAGACTATAGCCATTTTAGAGAGCATTTAGCATAGCATAACTAAATCTTGTCTTTTGGTAAAATCAATCATTTTAGCATTAAAAATAGCTTTTCATTTCATGTTTGGAGCTATACTACAATCTCAATCCTCCATAAGCATCCATAGTGCAAAAAGCTGCTGAGAGCTACACTATTTTGGAACTTGGAGAGGAGAGGAACAAGGGAGAAGGAGCTAATATCATGCTATGGGATAGTTGGAGATATCTCATTGTTTTACTTCTTTAGTTAGATTCATTAGCATGTGTTTTTAGTATCTCTCTTGGTATGCCTTCATTTGTTTTGGTTTTTGATTGACTAACTCTAACATCTTCTATGTTTTGTGTTGTTTGATCATAAACTAACAATTGTGCCATTTAGGAGGGCATCATTTGGTGAACCCGACGTGAATCGAACACGCAACCTTCTGATCATTTTTTTTGTGAAATTAACATTTTGCTTGTTGAAATTGCCACATAGGTCACGCTTCGGCGCTATTGAACGCATTTTAGCGCTATTGAAAAATTTCTTTTAGCGCTATTGACCATAAAATAGCGCTATTGAAAATTTTTCAGCGCTATTGACAACATTTCAGCGCTATTGTCACAGTTTCAGCGCTATTGACACACTTCTAGCGCTTTTGTCTTCTCGGGATTTTCTTTTCTTTCAGCGCTACTGTTTAAATTAGCGCTTCTGCTCACGCAAACTAGCGCTATTGTATTAATCAGCGCTTCTGTAAAAACACAGAATAGCACTATTGCGATAGAGTGTCGCCCAAATGGACTTGTAACCGAAAAATCAAGAATTAGGCTTGTCGAAGCCCCCCTCTTTGAGCATCGATTTTATTAACTTATTTCTTTTGTGCAGGTTAAACAACACAACAAAAATCACAAAAAAAAAATTCATTTAGTGCTTAAAAAGAACTTAAAAACACAAAAAAGAGTTTTTCATTGTTTTCTAGTTAGGCCTCATTTTTATTTGGTGCTTAAAATCAACAAAACAAACTTTCTTTCTTGCATCAATTGGGACTTAAAAATCACAATCCACACTTCAAATTTTTGGTGCAGTAAAAAGAACAATCCACTTGTCTTCATTTTTGGCAAAAACAAATTTTCCTTCATGCAATCGTGTTTTTCATTAAGTTGACCAGGACTTTCAACTTCTAGATTACAAAAACATATTGCTTTGAAGTTAAAATGAACACCATGGCTGTTGGAGCAACATCTCCAAATAGTTAGATCACATTTGCAAATGTTGGATTAAAAAGAACAAGTGAATTTCGTGTTTGGTACACTTGTGCACAAAAGCCAGTCGAGTGGACCTACTTCTAACACACACTATCCTCTCCCTTGGCTCTTGTGGTCCTAGGTGCAAGAGAAAAGTGTTAGTAACACTCAAAATTTTATCTTTTTAAGAGAGGCCTGCCAAGGGATCGATACTCTTGGGAACGACCTCAAGCGGTAAATCCTTCGAGCTGCTATAGAAATCAGGTGAGAGCAAAAGCTGTAGCCTTGGGTATAGCTGTTCCTACAGTGTAACTGGCCGAAAGGACAAATGGGCCCCACCACCAGTTACAAGGCTCTTAAGTGAGTCACTGCAGAATGAACTTATGTCCAAAGCCATCGAACATGACTAAACACCTTTAAGTAGTAGCCCACCTGTTCTATTGATTGAGGATATTTGAGGTATAATTTAGTGCAAGAGCATAGAAGGTTTTGCTCCCAAGATACTCACCATACATATTTCCTTGAGTAGAAACATAGCTTTTTTGAAAAGTCACTTGTGGCTTGATAAAAGTGGTGACTCCCCCATCATAGGGATCATCTATTTGTTATGCTCGTGCAAGACTTAGTATATCACATCCTTACCTGCCATGGCGGGATTCATAAGGTATGTAGTACCAAAGTCGAAGAAATATCAAGATGTGGGCTAAATTTATCACAACTGGCCATTTGACCTTAGGGATAAAAAGTGTTTGAAGTATGTTCGTTTTACAGACCTAGTGCAAATTGAGCCGACTTCAGGCTTTGGAAATACACCTTAAAATACATCTAAAGGAAGGGTCAAATACAAGTCCAAAGATTGGGTTGATCTAGACCCATACTCATTTGTGCCTTTGAGGCTACAATCTTGTGTTTGTGTGCTTGCTTTGTTTTCTTGTCAAAGAAAAATCAGAAAATCAATCCCAAAAACAAAGTATTCATCCAACATCTGTCAACACAACCAAAAAAAAAAACCAAAAACAAAGTGCAAACAAACAAAGAGTCAAAAATTTATGACCATTCTTCACATCTTGCGAAAGAAGAAGTGTCATCAGAATATCACCTTGAAAAGGAGACCACTAAGCTCAAAGGCTTTAATCAAAAGGAGGAAATTCTTCTATCTAAATAGACAAATCTTTATCACACATAGAATCTTTCTACATCGCATGCGTCTATACCTTCAAGGAAAAACAAACGAATTTGATTCTGAATCATTGAACCGCAGAGCTTTTATGCAATATAGAGCTCTGAGTTATCACAAAAATCAAGGAGGAAAGATTAATCCCAACTTCTTCCCAAACATCTGTATCACCTACAACACAGCTCGAGAAGTGCCACCAACGCCCGAAAGGGAAGAGATAGAGTTTGTCCCATGATGGGGTTGTGGATGCTCGAACTATCCAAAATGCACAACCTGTGGTTCGATTTGCAGGACAAAATCCTCCACCTCAAAATAACACAAATGTTCTTCCTAATCAAGGTCGCATCACATCTCAGGATGAACCAAGACCTCGTCCACAAAAACAAAAACGCACATACACTCCCTTAGGGGAACCCATTGAAACAATGATGCGACAACTCATTTCTCAGAATTTGATCACTCTACCTAAGTTATCAAATTATGAGCCTCAAGTCAAACCAGCATGGTGGAGAGATACTGAACACTCTGAGTTCCATCAAGGAAGAGGACACAAGACAAGTAATTGTCACCGATTGAAAGATCTCATTCAAGATCTTATTGATCGAGGAGAAATTGAGATTAAAGGACATGATCCGAAAACGACCAATAATGATCATCAGATGTTCAAGAATCCACTTCCATCACAAGATCAAAGGGGTCCTTCCACGTCCCGGCGAGGAACTGATACCACTGATTATACGCAGGCTACGTATAACTACACTGTAAATCACCTGTATGATGCCAGTGAACAAATTGCAACTATAACCTTTAAAAATCCCAACTCCAATTGCAATGTTGTTACATGTCGTGGCAAGGTCACCATCAAGGCAGCTCCACAAGGCACCACCTCCATCCCAAAGCAGTACAACCTTGTGGAACAATTAGATAAAACCACTGCGCTCATATCCATTTTAGAGCTATTGCGCCTATCACCATCACATAAGACTATCTTGGATCAAGCACTTCAAGAAGCGTCAGTCCCTGCAAACCTTAATACGGACCAGTTTCAAGCCATGGTTGGAAATCTAAAGTCATCACCTTGTCTCACTTTTTCTGAAAGTGACAACTCTTCTTTCCAACAACCTCATAACGCCTCACTCCACATCGAAGGATTTATCAACCAGCATCGGATCAAGCGAGTCTTGATCGACAATGGAGCGGGCCTAAACATTTGCACACTACAATTGGTCACAGCATTGGGATATGCAATAGAATCAGTGGATCCTCGCAAGAAGATCACCATCAAGGCCTATGATGATGCAGAGCGTTCATCCAAAGGAGCTGTGGTACTACCAATCCGAGTGGGCCCCGTGGTAAAGCACATCATTTGTCAGGTTCTGGACCTTCCTCTGCCATACAATCTATTATTAGGGAGACCTTGGATACATGCCATGCAAGTTGTTCCATCTACCTACCATCAATGTATCAAGTTCCCACATAATGGTGCAGAGATCACAATCCTGGGCGATGCAAATCCCTTTGCATTTTGCCATAATATCAGCCATCAACCAGAAATTACTGTTCCTAATAATAGGGAAGCCATTTCCTCCACATCATATGTAAATCCCGCCTCTCTTGCCAGTTCTAACACCCCTATACCCAAGCAAGAAAAGCTTAAGATGAAAGTAGCCGAGGAAGGTCCTGGAGAATACAACTTGAGTCAGCTCTTTTGTGTGGGACAACTGCCCACTTCTCCTAGAACACATGGTAAACCACAGCAGTTACTCCAACAACCACTAATCATGCCAGCATGTGCCTTGACGCCTTTCATCCTTGGAAAGAGTCAAGAGGAAGAAACACAAGATGAGGACCTAGCGGAATGGATCTATAAAGATCCCATCACCACTGATAAACCGCAAGTTACACTTCCTACGGAACAATATGGCAAAGGCCTCCTCATTATGCAAAGAATGGGATATGATGGTCAGAGTGCTTTGGGATCCTATAAACAAGGACGACGTGAACCGCTGTTGCCAGAGTTCAAACCCAAAGGTAATACAGGCCTAGGCTTTGAAAAAGAAGTCCTTCCTAAACTCAGATTCAAAGGAAAACCTAGCAAACCATTTTGCCCACCTACTGCAAAGAGGACACCTTTCATAATCAAAGCACCATCAAGCCATATCCCCACTGCCCCATCAAGGCTCACAACTCCACCGCAACCATCACCAATGCCAAACATCCCACCAATCGAACAAGTAATCCCATCCACAGCAGTAATCCCATCAATAACACCCATAGTAGCAACAACTGTATAGAAACCCGCAGCAGCATCTATGGCACCAGCCGTTCCAACAGCAGCCACTAAATCAACACTGCCGATACTTCCAGTGACAAATCCTTCAAAACCCATCACGGTTCCTGCAGCACCGATCACCACAAAAGTACATAAACCAATCACGCCTGCCGTGTTTAACTCCAAAGACATCCCAGTATGGTATAGCAATCGGATGCTGGAAAGTGATTCAGAGACCGACTCACATGAGTGGGAATTTGATTCAGTGCAACTTAACACTTCAGATGAGGAAGACACATCACCACCTCCACCCCGCAAAGACATCCCTGTTTACGGAGAAGCACAGATAAAGACCACTTGGGTACCTGAGCTGGAAATATCTTCCACAAACCCAATGTCTCATCCTATGCCTGATTCTGACAAGGAGAGTACCATTAATGACCTTCACCACACTGTCTTAACCCTCACTGATACATCTCCCGCACTTAACCAAATCGATGACGTAATGCCCATTATCCACCCTGAACTCATTGAATGGAACCAACCAAATCCCCCATGTCTTGACCTCTTCCAGAATGATGAGGCTATCATTGACTTTTTGGAATTAAGGGATAATCTACCAAGCGGGGATCACAAAGCTGGATTCGCCATTGAACTTAATAGCGCAGCATACTTCGGGGCAGATGCCAAACCCTTCAGCTGCAAAAATATAACATTAAAACATGGATCTTCCAGCGAAAACCACACTGTGGCACTGTTTGATCCGACAAAAATAAAAAGAAAGAGCGTATCCAATGGTGAAAACCTCTCTGAGGTGCCTGAGGATGAAGGGTTTGACATTCTCCCTGCTAGTACACAACAGGAACGATCAACGATTCTTATCGAGGAAACCAAAGAATACAATGTGAGGACTCCTGAAAACCCTCATATCATACATCTGGCATCTCTTCTCACTCCAGAGGAACAGCCTCAATTTATAGAGTTCTTCCAGAAGCGTCAGATCAACTTTGCATGGTCATATGCGGACATGCCTGGACTTGATCCTGATTTAGTCATGCATCACCTCACCGTCGCAGAAGGAGCCAAACCTGTCAAGCAAAAGCTTCGTAAAATGCATCCTCAGATTGCCGTGCTAGTCAAAACAGAACTCAAGAAACTCCTAGATGTTGGTTTCATTAGACCAATTGATTATGCAGAATGGATCTCTAATATTGTGCCTGTCGGCAAACCAAAAGGGGGCATCCGCATTTGTACAGACTTCAGAGATCTAAATAAGGCATGTCCTAAGGATGACTTCCCTCTACCAAATATCGACATCATAGTGGATCTGACAGCAGGACATGCCATGCTTTCACTCATGGATGGCTTTTCAGGATATAATCAAATAAAGATCGCACCAGAGGACCAACATAAGACAGCCTTCACATGTCCATGGGGCACATACTGCTGGAATGTAATGCCTTTCGGTCTCAAAAATGCAGGAGCGACCTATCAAAGAGCAATGACTACCATCTTCCATGACATGATGCATACTATGATGGAAGATTATGTGGATGATTTACTAGCAAAATCACTTACTAGAGAAGGACATCTTCACATCTTAGATAAAATCTTTGATAGACTGGAACAATACCACGTTCGACTCAACCCAAAGAAATGTGTCTTCGGAGTGACCTCCGGGAAGCTTCTAGGATACATTGTCTCAAGCAAAGGTATTGAGGTCGATCCAGCAAAGGTTAAGGCAATCATGGACATGCCACCACCACGGAATATCAATCAGCTAAGGACACTACAAGGACGGCTTCAATCCATCCGCAGATTCATTGCACAATTAGCCGATAAGTGTCACCCATTCACACACCTGCTACACAAGAACATCCGCTTTCAGTGGGATGACAGATGCCAGCAAGCATTTCAGTCACTCAAAGACTATCTCATGAATCCACCATTGCTGATACCACCAGATCCAAGTAGACCGTTGTTACTTTACATCTCAGCAACAAGTACAGCACTGGGGGCACTACTGGCACAACATAATGCAGAAGGCAAAGAGTGTGCTGTATACTACATTTCTCGCACACTGGTTGGCTATGAACTCAATTACACACCTATTGAGCGAGCTTGCCTAGCAGTGATCTTAGCAGCCACTAAATTACGGCACTATCTGTTAACGCACAAGGTACAACTCATTGCAAAGATTGATCCACTCAAGTACTTACTCAGCAAAGCAGCATTGACAGGTCGCTTGGCAAAATGGGTGATGATTCTAAGTGAATTTGATATTGAGTATGTAGATCGTAAAGCTATCAAAGGTCAAGTTATTGCAGATCAGTTGGCTGATGCACCACTCATAGGCGATCATCCCCTCATTTCTAATTTTCCAGATGAAGAGATATTCATGATCACAGAAGCACAGCCATGGAAACTATATTTTGATGGTTCATACACTAGGCATGGCTCGGGGGCAGGCATTCTGTTTATCACACCTCAAGGTGATAGCATCCTGAAGTCCTACAGGCTCACATTTCCATGCACAAACAACATAGCAGAATATGAGGCCTTGATCACAGGACTCAGGTTAGCCATACAATGGAAATTAAAAGAACTTCAAGTATATGGCGACTCACAACTGGTCATTCGACAAGCAACAGATGAGTATCAGACCAAAGATGATAAACTCATGCCATATAAGCAAATGGTGGACACTCTAAAGACATCATTTACTACTATCACTTTTGAGCAGATACCAAGAGATCAGAATCAAGCTGCTGACTCTATGGCTACTATCGCATCTCTCCTAGATCTTCCACAAAATTCAACACGCTACGAGTTCTTGGTCGAACAGCTTTGGATCCCCGCTTATGATATCCCCGAATCCGAAATGATATGTCGCCTTGTTGGTTCCGAATCCCCATGGTACGGTGAGTTCTACACCTATCTCCGCGATCATACCCTTCCTCCCAACCAATCAAATAACCAACGTAAAACCTTCATTCGCCAAACTGCTCGATATACCATTATTGCCGAAACCCTATACCGACGTGGTCTTGATGGTACTCTCCTTCGATGTCTAGAACAAGATGAGATAACAAAGGTTTTGGAAGAGGTACATGAAGGAATTTGCGGGACTCACTCAAGTGGTCCATCACTAGCCAAGAAACTCATGCGAGCTGGATACTATTGGCCATCTATGGAAAAGGATTCCTACTACTTTGTCAGGAAATGCAAGAAATGTCAAGTTCATGGTGACCTGATACATGCACCAGCACAGGAACTGCAACCAATCACAACACCATGGCCTTTTTGTCAATGGGGCCTTGACCTTGTGGGTAAGATTCATCCATCTTCATCCAACGGCCATAAATTCATTATTACCGCCACCGAATATTTCACAAAGTGGATCGAAGCTGTTCCACTTACCCAAGTCACCGGCAAGCAGATCGCCTCATTCATCCTCAACTACATCATCTGTCGGTATGGTGTACCCATGTCCATCGTCACAAATAACGGTCTTCCTTTCAAAAATCAGGATGTCCGTGAGCTTTGTGAGAAATTTCATATCCAACACCGCTTTTCCACTCCCTATTACCCACAAGGCAATGGTCAGGCTGAAGCATCCAATAAAAACATATTGAGAATCCTAAAGAAGACAGTCAATGATGCCGGTCGTGATTGGCATGTTCAATTGAATCCAGCATTATGGGCATATCGAACTAGCATTCAAACCCCTACAGGTACAACTCCTTATTCATTGGTCTATGGTGCAGAAGCTATCTTACCTATTGAGGTTGAGATACCATCACTACGGGTTTCCTTGCACAATCTCATTGATGATGAAGCATACAGAGTCTCACGTCTTCAGGACTTAGAGTTACTTGATGAGAAGCGACAAGCTGCATACAATCACCTCAAAGCCTATCAGCAGCACATGAGCAGAAGTTACAATCACCGAGTTAGATCTCGTACATTTGAGGTAGGTGATCTTGTTCTTCGCGAAAATCCTCGCAACCAACCAAATAGAGAACATCAAGGCAAGTTTGAATCAAATTGGCTCGGCCCATATGTTGTCACTACTGTATTCGGGTCTGGGGCATATCAGTTGGCTACATCAGAAGGAGAACCGCTTGCAGATCCAATCAATAGCATGCACCTCAAACGGTTTTATACCTAAGCGATATAGAGCATTAGGCTCCCCTACATATCAGAAAAATACCAAAAACATTCAGAAAATGTCCTGAAGAAAATACAAAAAAAAAAACATTCAAAAAAGTAAAGAAAAATCATGCATCCAAACGGTGAACAACCACTCCGGTGGCACCTTGGGTAAGTACGATGGTGAAAACCTGGCAAACAGGCGCCACTCGTAAAGGCAATGGCTCCAGTATCTTTCAGGCTCACTGCGATCACATTTACTTCATACATACATCCATCCATCCATCTAAACCATGGCTTGTTATTTGATCTGCAATTAAGATAGTACTCCATGCGTTTAGCATCCCACCTTTTCATAAGTCAGGTCTACAAATTGGGGGCAATACCCTTACCCTAGTGATGGAAGTGGATTCTACATTGTCTTATATATCATTACGCTCTTCATTCAGGCAAACAATACAAAATCCAAAAACATTCAAAAAATGACTCTCAAAATACCAAAAACATTCACAATTGTTTCACAAAATCCAAAAAACATCGGAAAACCCATCAAAAATCACACAAAAACATGGCAACACCTTGTACATATTTTATCCAATCCGATACAAAATAAACATTGACAACTACTCACACACTGACCATTTATCAAATCAAACCCAAACAATCGACATCAACAAACCAAACTGTCTTTAAACAAAGATGCATCCTTCCTTACCAAAACAAAGACAAGATGACGTTTTCTTTGACAAGAAAATTATGTTAAGCTATCAAATACTTAGTTGATTTGTGAGTACAATCGTTCGTTTATCTGTATCAGGATCGTGCAGCATTATTTTGTATCGTTTGCGCATTATTTTCGATGAAGTTCTGGGGCATGTACTAATGGTGTCTACGTGGGAAGTTCACTAAGCTATGTGATCATAGGCAAAAATATAGTCATAGATCATTACGGCTTGCTGACTACAGCGTATACCTCGACCATATGAGCATGAACCATTACCAAGGATCCTTATTCTTTATTCTTTATGTAAATATATTGTTTGGTTGCAGGTACAATGCTCATTCTTTGATTCCTCTTCCTCCAAATTGGATAAAGGTTTTATTTTCTTAGTACGGTATGTACTTGTCTCAGGATCTGATCAACCTAAGATCAAGGAGGACGATCCAAGTCATGCATGAAAGGAGATAATCCTTGTCTGTTCCGCAAGCAATACTCTGGTCGACTTGACCCTTATATCAAGTCGTTTGTATTAACTTGTTATATTAAAATCCATGAAAGAAATACTCAGGTCATCTTGAATCATTGTGTCAAGATGCTTGTATTCTCTTCCAACATTTTAAAGCTCAATGATGAAAATAGAGCACTATGGATCATCATTTCACCTCATCCGTTTATATCTTGCATTCCGTTGCATATCACCCATCCATTCATTCATATGTAGGCTTTTACATGCAAAAATGATTAATAAAAGCTGGTCTTGGATACAATCACGACCGAGTACTCTGATACATCATCAATGCATCATGCAAAGTCTTAAAAACCTTGCATTCCTCATGATCATATCATCCTTGCATTTAGGTGCATCTTGCATTACGTCCATTCATGTCATTTTTAAACATAAACATTGCATATAAGTTCATTATTGACATTAGTTGCAGTAAAATCATTTCATCATTGCATCAATCATCAATAATTAGATTCATTCATGAGATCAAATTGTCTTTGTTTGTTTTAAATCATTTACTAAGCATTTCATCCAGTGTAAATTATCCATTATCATGTTATTAATCTTTTCACCATTTATCATTTTGCATACATTTCTTTATAGTTAAAAGGTGCATTCATTCCTTACTAAGTATCTTCTTATGCTCATTGTAAGATGCATTCACATTTCATTTATTATCATCACATTAAGATGCAGTTATTATACCCATTAGTTATAGTATCATCCCATTATCATTCGTACTTACAAACATATTTAAAACGCATTTAGAATCATTCATTTAGGCATCATCATATAAACATTTGTGCTTTACATTTGTTTATTCATCTACATTCATTTTTAAAATCATCATATAAACACTTGTCCTTTACATTTGTTTATCCATTTGCATTCATTTAGACATTATCATATAAACATTTGCACTTAAACATTTTGTTTATCCATATTACATTCATCTAAAACACACATCTAGCTGCATATTTTTTACATAAACACATTCATCTAACCATTGCAGTAACATTGTCACATTACATCATCTCATCATTACATCGCCAAGAGAAAACATCATAAAATCTTGTTCATACATCAAAGCATAAGCATTTATCATCATAGCATATCCATACATAACATCATTTATTCAACCATTGCATTAAATCATCTCATCATTACATCGCCAATAGGAAACATCATAAAATCCTGTTCATACATCAAAGCATCAGCATATATCATCATAGCATTCCATACATAAAGCATTACATTACAAATCAAATACATCATCAGCATCTCAACCTGCATTCATATGTCAGTATCTCACATCATAACTCATCATAAAAACATAAAATCAATAAACACCTCAACCTGCATTCATATGTCAGTATCTCACATCATAACTCATCATAAAAACATGCATAAAAGAAACATCTCATCAAATGCATACATGTACACATATACATCTAAGCAATAAATCATCATCATGCATAAACGTCCATACATAATCAAATGCATCTCATCACAATATGGGATCTCCTCATATATATCATCTCATATCTCAAAGTACAATGAAGTCTACAAAATCGGCTACCAAGAGCCATCCAAGATACAGTCCAAAAATAGACAATGATACAATACATGTATGCAAAAATGCTCTCTCAAATGCCGCTCTGACCAGATGTTGTACCTGCCCCACCCCTACCTACTCCACTACTGGTACCGGCACCACCTGATCCATCTCTCCATGGAGGCCTCATCGAACCCGCACTCCCTCCTGCATCTCCTGATCTATCCCGCCTCAACGGACCCATCACTCCCCCACTACTCTGCATCCTCTGTGATCGCTCGGATCTCGTCTGCCGCATCTGGGTATAACTGAGAGCTCGCTGACTAAATGGCACCACCTGCTCATATAAACCTCGCCAGTACTCTATCTCAGCCTGTGCTCGCCCAAACTGCCTCATAATCTCCCCTGAAGGCCCCTGTGCTCCTACTCCAGCTCGGACTCTCTCCTGCAGCTCCGCCAATCTCTCCACTGCAGTATCTCTCTCCCGCAGCACCACTGTCAACTCTGCCTCACGTGCAAATAGTTGCACATCTCTAGCTGCTACCTCCGCCTCTAATCTCTCTACCCGGGTCTGCAAATAACCTATCATGTGCTCCCGCAGATCCCCAGTAGCTCCCTCCCCCATGTCCATGGCTGCCGCACCTGTATCACCCCCACCACTAGGTCCCTCCCCTGCACCTGTAGCCATCGGAATCTCTCTCTCCATCCCCCTCCCACTCAGCTGCACTCCTCCCTGCATCAAAGGTCCCTGTGATATCTGCAGAGGTAGTCCACCTCTCCCTCTCCGCTGCCTCGACATCCCCAAACCTCCTCCACCTCCTCCACCTCCACCACCTCCTCCACCTCCACGATCCCTGACAAAACTGCTGGAAGGGGCTCATATAGTGCCGCTATATCCTCCCAGGCAATCGACCCATCATCAATGAATACGTCCTCATCAAAAATCCTCTGGCAAGACACTGTCCCCCAGGATCGATCATATGTGACCAGCTCTCCTCGAATCGGAATATGGAGGATACGCCACACGTCCTCCAATGTCACCGTCATCTCTCCCTGAGCCAGATGGAACGTGCAAGTCTCACTGTGCCATCGCTCTGCTAATGCTGTAATCAGGCCGTGATTCATCCGAATCACGGGCATATGCATCACCTCGTAGAGGCCAGTAGCCGCAATACAATCAATCTCTGTCTGCGTCAATCGATCCCGCAAACCCTGTGTCGTGGGGTGGCGCTCGCGTAACTGCAACACACGTAGATCCTCCTGCACATCGACGTTCATCCAAACACCATCAGTTGTTTTGTTATCAAACTTTCTTAAGTTTAAACCTAGACTATCATCAGATACTTTGATCAAGTATCTTCGGGTCTCAACAGGTAAGCAATCATGGCCGCCTAGACTTCAACAGGCATTTATCCTAACAAATGACCTAAGTCTCATCGGGCTGCTATGGTTCAAAACAACTCCCACTTCACCTCGTCATCCATCAATCGCTAGGCATCAGGAGATTTGTTTTGGCCGAAACTGGGGCATCTTGTTATCCTAAGGCAAAAGCGCTATTTAATCTACAATAGCGCTCATTCTGAACAATAGCGCTACAACAACATCAATCGCGCTCAAACAACCCTACAATAGCACTACAAAAACACAAGCGTTAAAACCACTGTGCAATAGCGCTATTACGAGTCAATAGCGCTCAATTAACTATACTATAGCGCTACTTTATCAAACGCGCTCAAACTTTCCTACAAAAGCGCTAAATATATGCAAAAACGCTAAAACTAACCTACAAAAGCGCTATTGCAGCACAATAGCGCTAATTCATGGAGCAAAAGCGCTAAAAACCTAGTTCCAGCGCTCTTGCTCCGACTTGACTTGGACTCAGCTAAAAACATACCAAAAATGCATAAAAAGTGAGTTTTCGAATTTGCGTACCGCTGGTCCATAGTCGGCTGGGCGCTGGTACCGGCGGACTCGCTCAAATCGGTGCTCGATGATCGGAAACGGCATCGTAGCTCCTCCTTGCTCCTCCAAATGTCACTATCAGAGCTATAGTTTTCAACTGATCGCGGTCACAAATGATCCTATTTTCACCCCTTTCACCCCATTTATACCTCCCGCCGTCACCGTAACTTCGCCCCGCTCATCGCCGTGGTCCCCGTGAACTTCCCGAGCCCCCCATTTCTCCATGTTTCCCCCGATTTCTTCTATTTTTAACCAGTATACCTAACTTCTTCTCTTCTATCACCCTGCCAATTTTCATTCTTTTTCGAGAGATCGCCCGATTTTTCGAAATTTTTCAGCCCATCTCTCGAGGGGGCATACCACCCATTAAATTTACATTTTATGGGGCATTTCTTCACACCAGTTTTTCTTTCTTTGAAACGATGCGATAAGCTGCACCGTCTCAAAGAGGGGCAAATGTAGTCACATAAATCTGTCCATTTTAATTAAATAAATATTTCGTATTTATTTGATTAAAAATCCACTAGCCATCAGTTAATTAAATTAATATTTAATTAATTTATCCCCAAACATTCTTCTATTAATTAAATAAATTATTCAATTTATTTTAATTAATTCATTAAATCCAATTCAAATCAATTAAATAAATAAAATCAATTTATTTAATTAAATCCCCCTTTTCCTCTTTTAAATAGATTAAATAAAACATTTATTTAAATCATTATCCCCACCCCACTTGCATTTTCCTACAAATGCAACTTGCACACATTTATTGAAATAAATGAATTTTTATTTTAAATAAAATCCTATTTTCCCTCACCCACCAAATCCACTTGCAAAATCTAATCCCCTTCTAGATTCTTCTAACCCCTTCCTAATTAGCCTAATCCATCCCCTAATTATTGTCACATTCCTAAGCAAAATGGAGTCACTTCTCAAAGACTCCAAAGTCTTTGAAAAGCATTTAATGCTTTGTGTGTTCAACAAATTAACCCCCAAAGTCTTCCAAGACCACTAATGGCTCTTACATAACCATTTATGGTTATTTCAATTTTGTCTCCCCAAACATTTATTGTTTTGACCATATTCATCCATTTCACATTTGCACAAGAATTTATCCATTGGATAAAAGCTTTATTCTTTGAATAAAGAGTTTATTCATTCAACCAACCTTGACTCAAAATCCCAAGGTCATATCAGGCATTTAATGCTTATTCCCTCTCCTCTCAACCTATCTCACATTGACACTTGTCATCTTGGGATTGGGTTGAAAGCCCTCACATGGATTTGAAATCATTCAATCCTGACCCTTGTTGAGATTGCTCAATCTCAACCATCAATTGCTCCATTTTTCCTATAAATAGAGCCCATTCCTTCATAATCCAGATCCTGAAAACTTGTATGCATTTAGACTATAGCCATTTTAGAGAGCATTTAGCATAGCATAACTAAATCTTGTCTTTTGGTAAAATCAATCATTTTAGCATTAAAAATAGCTTTTCATTTCATGTTTGGAGCTATACTACAATCTCAATCCTCCATAAGCATCCATAGTGCAAAAAGCTGCTGAGAGCTACACTATTTTGGAACTTGGAGAGGAGAGGAACAAGGGAGAAGGAGCTAATATCATGCTATGGGATAGTTGGAGATATCTCATTGTTTTACTTCTTTAGTTAGATTCATTAGCATGTGTTTTTAGTATCTCTCTTGGTATGCCTTCATTTGTTTTGGTTTTTGATTGACTAACTCTAACATCTTCTGTGTTTTGTGTTGTTTGATCATAAACTAACAATTGTGCCATTTAGGAGGGCATCAGGATGCATCTCTGATAAATTTTTCTCTTCTTTTCCTTTGCTTCTATATCGAAACATTACCCTCAATAGTATCAGCATTTCCAAAAATCTCTTCAAATTTCTCTCTAGGTGCAACAAGAAGTGTCTTAGCATATACTTCAAGAATATTCAGATCAACTTCATATCCCATCTCCGTTACCCAAATAGTTCTAGGGCTAACGGCTTCCATCCATGTTTCATCATGTTTGATTACAAAGCAGATTTGCTTGTCATACTTATCCACAATGCTCTGTGGTAACCTTTCTCTAGCCTTCATCTTAGTTTGGAAGTTTGTTTAAAGTAGTCTGCTATAATGTTATCATTGTTAGAGCCCATACCAGTAATAGCTTTCATGATTTTCTTGCCTACCAGGATGTCATATCCAAAGTCCTTATGACCAATACCGAGTATTTCCTTGGTGAAGTAAAGCATCAAACACACAAGTAGGTTGCCAAAATGGAATGTCTCCTTCTTGTCACCCTTAATCTTCTTCAGGTTATCTAACAGTTCATCCTTAAGCCATTCACATATATCAATCCTAGCATTGTTCTTAACCATCTCATATGCACTATGAATACATAAGCTAGAAACTGAATTTAATTTGTTTGTGTGAGTTACTCTATAACCAAGTACCATGCTCATATATCTCACATTTGCATCAGCAATGTCATTAACCCTAAGAGATCTGTTGTCATATGTAGCTCTAGTTAGGTCCATAACACCCTTGTTAGGTATCTTCTTTATTTTGTCAGGCCTACTACCGATTGAGGGTAAACCAGTAACTGCCTTGATTACTTCCTTTGTTATTTTACAAATAGAGTCTAGCCACATAAACTCTCCATGAACTCTGCTCAGTACAAGATGAACTACCTCCTTCGAAAATTCAGGTATGTTCAGAATTTCAACAAATCCTAAGTCTTATACTATCTTATGCTTCGGTTTAACCAAACCTTGTTCATTAGTAATAACATCATTATGTATGTTCTTCAAGTCATCAGTCCCTAAATTTTCTATGTTGCAGTGAATATAAATTCTTGGGCCTTCGGCAAAAGCGACTCCTTTCAGAATTTTTGAAAAAGCTCCGATAGAATCATCTTTCTTGGCAATTTCAAGGATTATTTTAAATATGGGTCTAAGGTGCTTAATGTTTTCTACCACAGTAGGGTTTGCAATAAATTCAGGTACAGAGGATGAGGATGCCATTTCAATAAATACCTTTTGCTTGAAATCCTTGAATGCCTGAAAAACACTTTGCTACTTCTCCTTTAGAATGCCTTTGCTCAATTTTGCGCTCTCTAAATGCTTGGATGCTTGGTGGATTTAAATGAAGGTTTTCTAGTGCTTTATAGCCAAAATTTTCTCCAACTACTATATTAAATGCTTGTTGGTTAAGTGAAATCTTAACATATCTGTCAGTAAAGAAGAAATATGTCTTCTTACCATCAATCGAGGGTAGAATGCATGATTTTCAAATTGTTGTCATACCCCCTAAGAATTATTCCTTAGTTAGATGAAGAATCTCCTACTGGTGGAGGATTACTTTGTTCTACCAGTGCAGAGACAGTTTCATCGACTCTCTAATCTCCCTTCTTAATCCATTGTTTTGAAAATTCTTGCCTTATTTTGTTTACCTTTTCTTTTCCCTTCTCATTAGATCCTTTATGTTCATTGGTATAGTCTTGCTTCTACAAAATTTTGCAATATGCCCAATCTTGTTACATGGATAACAAGTTACATTATTCCTCTAAATAGCTTTTCCATACCCTTGACCGGTTTGTGTTCTGCATTGATTAGATAAATGTCCAAATCTACCACAAACATAGCATTTCACATTCATTCTACAATTTTTTAAATTATGACCAACTTTATTGTATTTGGAACATTGACCAGTGGATAAATTTGTATTATGATTATTTCTAAATCAGCACTGATTTTCTTTCTAACCAAACTTGTTGCAATTAAAACATTTCCCATTAAATTTATAAGCATTAGGTTGTCTTATCGGTTTACTATGATCTTGATTGTTTGCAGTCCCAGAACTTTCTCCATCAAATCCAAGTCCAACTATATCTCCATCGGGTTTTTGTCTTTTCAGCATGTCATCAAGCCTTTCTAGACTTTTCTTGAATTTGTCTATGTACTCATTTGCGGTGATCAACTCATTTTCCAGAATTCCAACTTGTCTCATAAGCTCCTTTATATCATGTTGCATGTGGATCAGATCTGTCTTTAGCGTATCATTTTTATGACCAAGTCTCAGATTTTCATTTGCTCCATCATTAAGTCTCCTAGTCAAGTCTTCTTCATTCTCCTTCCTATCTTCAATATCCTTACATAGCCTCATGGTCAGATCTTGCATTTCATTCCTCGTGTTACTATTCTCATGTCTTAGCTTCTCTGCAATATCTCTAAGAGTTTCCTTTTCATCATCTTGTTTTGCATTTGCTCATGAAGTTCTTTCCTCTTGTTTTGTGCTATAACCAGGTTCTCCTTAAGTCCTTTAATGAATTCATGTGCAATCCTCAGATCATCTTCAAGTTTGATATTCTTCAATTTTTCTGCATCAAAATCTTTAAGAGCTCCTTCCAATTGTTTTCTCAAACTCTCCATCGGTACCAATTTTAGAATCTTCCTCAAGTTGTTAGGCTTTTACAAATAGAGAACCAAGCTCTAATACCAATTGTTAGATGCAATGACCGTCCCAAAGACACTGAGAGGGGGGGGAGTGAATCAGTGTCTAACCAGTTAATGAAATATTTGAACTTATTTATAACTTTGTAACCCAAATTAATGTATCGGTAAACAAGTAATAATGTAGTAAAGAGAAATAATAGAGACAACATAAATGCACACCATAACACAAGATATTTTGGCGAGGAAACCCAGTGTGGGAAAAACCTTGGTGGGATTTGTGACCCACAATATTTACTCACTGGCCAATATGAATAAATATTACTTACAATAGGAGCCTGTACATGTAGGAAGGCCAACAACCTAGAGCGCACTGCTTAATGAAAGAATCTCACTAACTACAATATGGATAATTAAATCCAAGATAATGTACTACTCAAAATAGCATCTCTAATGCTTGGTTTAGTACCGATTTAAGCTCTGTCAGATACCTTTGTTTATGGTGAAAATGGATAACAATAATAACAATATTGAAAGGCTAAATGAATTCAACCACTAAACCCTAGCCTAACAATGAACAAAGATCCACCATAACATATGAAGATTACCTAAGACAATGCAAAATAACTCAAAATCACAAAGATTATACCATCACATGCCCAATAGGGTTTTGATCTCCATTCTTCCTATCTCCATTGATCTTGCTTGATATATTTGCTCTCAGATTTTTATATGCACAAGAGCTCAACAAAGAACGGAATGTGGTTGCAAGTAGGATCGTAATGTAGCCAAGTACTCCAAAATCAGTTATTAACATGTGTCATTAGGGTTTGACAATGAAGAAAGCATCTCCTTAAATAGAAGACACAATAAGAAATGGAGGGTTAAGATTGAGAGGTGTAAAAAGAGAGGTCGGCTAGGATTAGAGGGTAGGTATAAGAAATACCAAAATAATGAAAGAGGTAGGTAGTGTATGAATTAAGAGATGAATGACATGTGTCATGTGTAGAAAAAGATAATGAATTAATTAAATAAATAAAGATTTATTTAATTAATAGAAGAAGTAGGACAATTAAATAAATAAAATATTTATTTAATTTAGGAAAGGGATAATTTAAATAAATAAATGTATTTATTTAAATGAGAAATAAGGCTAGAAGAGGATAAATGAATTAATTAAATAAATAAAAATTTATTTAATTAATAGAAGAATTAGGCTTAGATAATTAAATAAATAAAATATTTATTTAATTAGACATGACAATTTTAGGTGTCTACAACCTTAACCAAAACCTTTCGCTATCTTACATTCACTATATCACCTTCTTACATATTCTCATACATACCATTCATAATCATACAAAATGATCTATAAGATCTCATACATATATGAGTCTTTACAATACACCATGTCGGCTTACAAAAATTAATTACATTACAGTATAATTCATATAAACAAAACTTTGTCTCATGTCAGCCTGAGTGTCGGTATACTTCATTGTCGATGTAATCTGGATGTCAATGAATGTGCCTGCTGGTGCCGGTAGATGATGTCTGTGTTACCAATGAATGTGTAGAAACCTGTTACTGGTTGGTTGCCATCAATGACAACATCAACCATTCTCATTTGAGTGTAGAATGCCAACATTTACAAGATCCTAAATGAGTTAAAATGCAAGAATTAGAGTTCTACCCTATGTTTTGTGTATAAACCTTAAATGAATATAATGTAAATGAGAATGCATCAAATCACAAACACAATAATGGATCTAAAGAAATAATGGATATAAAGAAATAATATCCACCAATATTGATGCCACCTATCCCAGGAAAACCCCTACTACTATACATATTAGCTACACAAACAACACTGGGGGCACTATTGGCACAACACGTAAATTTGTGGAGGTGGTGTTACAATAAGAAGAAAGAAAGCATCCTAATTAGAAACATTTGGGATTTAAGTTTGGGAAGATTGGTTGTTCCTAATGTTTTTGTCAACATTGAGCTCATGAGATCTGTAGCTAGAATATACATGGAGGGAACAAGGGAGATTTTAGCCCATGATGGTGGAAGGTTGGTTGTGATGAACCAAAAGATAATTGAAGATACTTTCATGCTAGATGAGAGAAATAATATTCCATTGGATATTGTTGAATTGGACAAGTAATTCAAATCTCATGATAGGCTCAATAGGAACAAAATTCTGGTCTTTAGGCCAAATAATTTGACAAGGGATAAGAAGACTCTGACTCCAAAGGACCTCCCCCCTTACTCTATGGATTTGTTTGCTAGCTACTTCAAGGATACTTATTATGTCCTATGTCAAGTTTTTGGTCTAGATGTTTGATTCATTCATCCCTAATTAAGTGTTGGTCTTGTGTATGGATATCCAAAGCCGATATCATAATAGGCCTTTTAATTATGCAAACTTGCTTGTAGAAAAAATACATAATGTGATTTTCCAATTATGGCAGGTCCCTGTGTGCATTTCAAATACTACTCAATCCTGATGCACACATTGTTGTTTAATGGTGTCAAGGTCTGGCATGAGAACCTTAGAGTTAAGCCCATGGTATAAGGGGAACTTATTCCTATCCAATAATGGACATATTTATGGGACATGCATTGTAGGAAGTCTAATTACATTATATTTGAAAACACTTTATCAATAAAATGATGACTCTTCTACAAGGGAGTGTGTCATGGGGATTGAATTAAATGGCCATGAAATTCATTAGGCCCAAGGACCTTGATCAAGAGAAAGGAATAGACCATAATTGGGGGTCTTGGTTCTACTTTAAGTACCATACAATGATTAGGGTTTTTGGAAGCCCTATAACACCAAGGCACCTTCTAATCGCAATGCTTGATAAGCTAACATTTTTGGAAATTATGCATTAGTTCCATGAAGCAGAGAAAGATATCATTGGAGGAACTCATAATAAGGGTTCATTCCTCCCATCACAAGTCCAGGCGAGAGATTTTCACTTCACAAATAGGAGAGCATATGAAATCTTGGATGTCATTCTTGGTAAGTATGCTCTTCCTCATGCAAAGCATATATATTATGATTCAAAATAGTTTGTGAGGGGCTCAAAAAGGGTAACAGCCCTAATCATGAATGGAATGAGGAAGAGGAATTGATTATAAATGCCTCAGAATATCAGGAACTCCTAAAGCAAAAGGAGAGATGGTATAAAATAATGTTCAATGAGAACCTGAAAAAGAGAAGTGATAGTTCTTATGTTCCTCATTGGGAATCAATTTTGATACTTGAAGTAAAAATGAGGATTGTTTTCAGTGCTTAAAGGGATGTGGATGTGATTCCCTTTCCCGTGTGCGACCAAGAGTTCAAGAGCAACCTGAAAGGTCTAGTGCTCCAATTGTTGAGGTAGGGTGTGAGTTGCCATTTTCTATTGGTTCTCCTTTTGGCATTGCTTCTCCACCACATAGCTTTGAGAATCCACCACTCCTACTAGGTTTTGAGATATCTCCTTCCATTTTCCCTTCAACATCACTTTCCTCTCCAAAGTCATTCATAACTTCATCTTCTAAGAGGAACATGCAAGCACTATCCTCCTCAGGTTAACAATCACTCATTGTCCCTGAGAGCCCAAGGGTTGTTACACCTTTGCACACTTTAGCTCTAGGTTAGAAAAGTCCATTGCAATCTTATGAAGGATTCAATTTTCAAGTTGAGGAACCATTTATTCCTCATAGATTTGATACAAAGACAAGGATACAAATTCAAGACCCTTCTCATAATAGAGCTCTTATTCCCTTTAGGTTGGGAGGAGACATCACTAATGATGTAAGATTCACTGCTTGTGAGGATTTCATGTGTGATAAAAAATTTATTCAAACCAGAGAGTTCAAGCAATTTTTGCTAAAGTGTATTGTAGATCAGATCTAGAAATAAAGTGGTGTACAACTTGATTCCCTTGATGAGGGACCAAAGTTGAGAGTGAATGATTAAATTCTAAAATATACCAATGAACAATTGGACAAGTTGACTCCAAAACTAGGAAGATAGATAGTTAAGAAGAGTGGAATCTTACTCTTGGAAGGTTGGGATCTTTCCTTAGCCATTGCATTTGATTTCCTAAGAAGGAGGCAAGACATTGATCTTGAAAGCCTAGATTTTAAACAGGCTAAGAGCCTATTTTTTGGTTCAACCTTTGATGATAAGCTAGATATGCTAGATTTCTAGTGTTTATATTTGGCTACTCAAAATCCCTCCATGCTCCAACACCAAGATGAATTATATAAAAAAATTCTCCTGAAGAGAGTATTAGATACCACAACCACAATGATAACATATATGGCAATCAATGTTGTAAAGTTTTCACATAAGGTTTCTATAAAGGTTAAAGAGGAAAACAAGATCCTTAAAGTTAGGGTCAAACAACTTGAAGGACAATTGTACGTAGGACCTTCTTAGTACCTACCAACTCCAAGACATCAGACATCAGAGGAGACATTAGGTATAATGAATGACCTTGCAGTGGCAAGAGCGGAGAATTTCAGAATGAAAAATGAGTTCAATCAACTTCTTAAAGATATGTGAAGAGAAAAAATGAAGGAAGTCACAAATTGACTCACTCTACTAGAGTCTAGATTTAGTGTCATTCTTGAACATACTCAAGTCACATGGGGTGAGCACAAGGAGTTGATGATTTTTCATTGGTCTCATGTAGGATGCGAGAAGTATCTTTCCTACTCTATCTCTCTTATTTGAAGAGGCTAATAGAGGGATTGGAGATTTCCCTTTAGAGGCCCTTACTTGAATATCTATATGAATTCATTTGTGACATGAGGACAAAGTTAGATGCTTTGATCCAAACATTCTTTGTTCACAAGTTATAAACTAAGATGATCAGGACTGACCTCTCCAAATTTAAGAATATTACTACATGCCTCCCATTTTTTATAAGGATAAGAGGGATAGTGAAGGGAAGAAGTAGTTTAGGTCAAAGACAGAGTGGAAAGTAGAGATTATAATAGTCCTGGATCTTATGATTGTGGACATACATGTAGATGAGACCTAGATAGCAAAGAAGTTGGATTCATACTTGGATGCTTTGTCCAAGCTTGAATCAAGATTAACAGAGATGGAAATCGTAAGGAGAAGATTTGATGATTAGGAATACCAATTACATCTCCAAAAGATTCAGAAGTTAAAAGAAGAGGGATCCCAAGCTCTATAATCTATTGTTTCTCTCTGAGAAACAATTATGTAATTTCAAAACAAGGAGTAATTGTTGTTTCTCACCAAATTCTGAATTTTTGTGATTTTTTACTTTTTTGATTTTTTGGATGTAAGAGGGTTAAATATTATTTTAGTTCAATTACAATCATACTAGAAGATTTTTTTATGATAGTTGTAAGGATTTAGGCATTTATTTCACATTTTGTTAAAATTTGCAAC